>NC_080164.1:147781119-147860478 GCF_950295315.1 Erinaceus europaeus
ATATCAAAAAGATTGTTCATCATGACCAAGTGGGGTTTATCCCAGGCATGCAAGGTTGGTTTAATATACGTAAATCAATCAATGTGATCCACCACATCAACAAAAGCAAGACCAAAAACCACATGGTCATATCAATAGATGCAGAGAAAGCCTTTGACAAAATACAACATCCCTTTATGATCAAAACACTACAAAAAATAGGAATAGATGGAAAATTCCTGAAGATAGTGGAGTCTATATATAGCAAACCTACAGCCAACATCATACTCAATGGTGAAAAACTGGAAGCATTTCCCCTCAGATCAGGTACTAGACAGGGCTGCCCACTATCACCATTACTATTCAACATAGTGTTGGAAGTTCTTGCCATAGCAATCAGGCAGGAGCAAGGAATTAAAGGAATACAGATTGGAAGAGAAGAAGTCAAACTCTCCTTATTTGCAGATGACATGATAGTATACATGGAAAAACCTAAGGAATCTAGCAAGAAGCTTTTGGAAATCATCAGGCAATACAGTAATGTGTCAGGCTATAAAATTAACATTCAAAAGTCAGTGGCATTCCTCTATGCAAACACTAAGTTAGAAGAAATTGAAATCCAGAAATCAGTTCATTTTTCTATAGCAACAAAAACAATAAAATATCTAGGAATAAACCTAACCAAAGAAGTGAAAGACTTGTATACTGAAAATTATGAGTCACTACTCAAAGAAATTGAAAAAGACACAAAGAAGTGGAAAGATATTCCATGCTCATGGGTTGGAAGAATTAACATCATCAAAATGAATATATTACCCAGAGCCATCTACAAATTTAATGCTATCCCCATCAAGATCCCAAGCACATTTTTTAGGAGAATAGAAAAAATGCTACAAATGTTTATCTGGAACCAGAAAAGACCTAGAATTGCCAAAACAATCTTGAGAAAAAAGAACAGAACCGGAAGCATCACACTGCCAGATCTCAAACTATATTATAGGGCCATTGTCATCAAAACTGCTTGGTACTGGAACATGAACAGACACACTGACCAGTGGAATAGAATTGAGAGCCCAGAAATGAGGCCCCACACCTATGGACATCTAATCTTTGACAAAGGGGCCCAGACTATTACATGGGGAAAGCAGAGTCTCTTCAACAAATGGTGTTGGAAACAATGGGTTGAAACATGCAGAAGAATGAAGCTGAATCACTGTATTTCACCAAATACAAAAGTAAATTCCAAGTGGATTAAGGACTTGGATGTTAGACCAGAAACTATCAGATACTTAGAGGAAAATATTGGAAGAACTTTTTTCCGCATAAATTTTAAAGACATTTTCAATGAAACGAATCCAATTACAAGGAAGACTAAGGCAAGTATAAACCTATGGGACTACATCAAATTAAAAAGCTTCTTCACAGCAAAAGAAACCACTACCCAAATCAAGAGACCCCTCACAGAATGGGAGAAGATCTTTACATGCCATACATCAGATAAGAGTTTAATAACCAACATATATAAAGAGCTTACCAGACTCAACAACAAGACAACAAATAACCCCATCCAAAAATGGGGGGAGGAATTGGACAGAATATTCACCACAGAAGAGATCCAAAAGGCCGAGAAACACATGAAAAAATGCTCCAAGTCTCTGATTGTCAGAGAAATGCAAATCAAGACAACAATGAGATATCACTTCACTCCTGTGAGAATGTCACACATCAGAAAAGGTAACAGCAGCAAATGCTGGAGAGGATGTGGGGTCAAAGGAACCCTCCTGCACTGCTGGTGGGAATGTAAATTGGTCCAACCTCTGTGGAGAACAGTCTGGAGAACTCTCAGAAGGCTAGAAATGGACCTACACTATGACCCTGCAATTCCCCTCCTGGGGATATATCCTAAGGAACCCAACACATCCATCCAAAAAGATCTGTGTACACATATGTTCTTGGCAGCACAATTTGTAATAGCCAAAACCTGGAAGCAACCCAGGTGTCCAACAACAGATGAGTGGCTGAGCAAGTTGTGGTATATATACACAATGGAATACTACTCAGCTGTAAAAAATGGTGACTTCACCGTTTTCAGCTGATCTTGGATGGACCTTGAAAAAATCATGTTGAGTGAAATAAGTCAGAAACAGAAGGATGAATATGGGATGATCTCACTCTCAGGCCGAAGTTGAAAAACAAGATTAGAAAAGAAAACACAAGTCGAACCTGAAATGGAATTGGAGTATTACACCAAAGTAAAAGACTCTGGGGTGGGTGGGTGGGTGGGGAGAATACAGGTCCATGAAAAATGATGAATGAAATAGTGGGGGTTATATTGCTAAATGGGAATCTGGGGAATGTTATGCATGTAAAAAAAAAAAAAAAGAAGTAGAAACGCAAAGCAGAAATTGACTGAGTTTGGAGTATGGCACCAAAGTAAGAAAGCAGAAGTATACTAGAGTTTGCAGTGAGTATCTCCCTAATACTTCCTCTCCACTTTTCCAAGCTTTGGGTCCATGATTGCTCAACAATTTGTTTGGCTTTGTATGTTAACTCTCTTTTCAGTCACCAGGTTCCAGGTGTCATCAGGATGCCGGCCAGACTTCCCTGGATTGAAGACACCACCAATGTGTCCTGGAGCTCAGCTTCCCCAGAGACCCATCCTACTAGGGAAAGAGAGAGGCAGACTGGGAGTATGGACTGACCAGTCAACGCCCATGTTCAGCGAGGAAGCAATTACAGAAGCCAGACCTTCTACCTTCTGCAACCCTCAATGACCCTGGGTCCATGCTCCCAGAGGGATAGAGAATGGGAAAGCTATCGGGGGAGGGGGTGGGATATGGAGATTGGGCGGTGGGAATTGTGTGGAGTTGTACCCCTCCTACCCTATGGTTTTGTTAATTAATCCTTTCTTAAATAAAAAAAAAAAGATTATTACAATGTCTGCCTTTCAGCATCATTTGGACCCTTATTATTACTCAGTAATTTTTTCCTATTTCCAGACAGCTCTCTTTCTGATGAACTAAACCAGTTATCCACAATTTATTTTTTCCACCCCATTTCTCTTTATTTCACATCATCAACTTTTCAGTATTCACTGGACCATTCCATTTAGAAAACATGCCTTAATGTCACTAATTTAAACTCCTTTCTTTTGACTTCACCTATTCTTAGAAAGAATGCCTCTTTCCTAGATTCTAGGGGTTTTCTGGAAATTGTTAGCATTCCTTGCCCTGTAGATGCATTATTCTGATTTCTGCCTGATCTTCTTCAGATGGCATTCTTGTATTCATGACTGCGTTCAAATGTATCCTTTGTATAAGAACTCCAGTAATATTAGATTAGGTCTTTAATGGTCTTTTTTTTTCTAATTTTTTTATTGGGGAATTAATGTTTTACATTCAACAGTAAGTACAATAGTTTGTACATGCATAACATTTAACTTGATCACCTTGCAAAATATCTAATCTTCAAGTAAGATTATATTCTAAGGAGCTGGGAGTTAGAATTTCAACATAATAATTTTGGGGCAAGTAATCCATAACAAACAATAAAGCAATGTTCAGATCATTTAACTACTCTTTTGCTCCCTTGTTGTGTATTTTTCACACAGTAAGATAGACATTACTATAAAATGACTATCACCGGTGTCACTATCATTCTTATAATTCTACAATGACTTTCAACTGTACAAGAATAGACTCTCATTATAACCGTTCTAGATCTAGTCTTACTTTTTGACTTCATCTCATCCTTTTGTTCCATCAGTCATTGGGATTGGGATCCAGATAGCTAGCCTTCTATCTGTCCCAGAATTTCATCATTCTCATTCTTGCCTCAGGACTTTGGCATTTAGTGCTTCTTCAGTTTAAAACACTGCTGTACAGTCATCAAATTGCCTCCTTCCGATCACTGAAGCTTCAGTTCAAGTGTCACTTTGTCAAAGGTATTTCTTAACCATCCTTACTAAAGAGGCAACCACCTCTGTTATTATATTGGGTTGTCAGAAAAGTCATGGAGTATTTTTTTCTGTTTCTTTGTGCAAAAATGCATCATAATTTTTTATGAAAACCCAACATTACCCTAATTTTCACTTCCAGTTTCCTGAGATGTTAAGGTAGAAAATCATCCTGTTCTTCCCTTCTGTGGCCAGTCTCTGATTCCCGCGGTAATGCCTGTAGAGCCTTCTCTTTGCTTCAGAGAAATTTAGCCTGTTAGCATCTCTTACTATCTCTGTGACTCTCTGTATAAATGTACCTGGGTTTAACTGCTAGATCCGATAAAAATAGATAACAGCTCACTGTTAGCTGTGACATCCATTCAATATTAAAACATTTCTACAAACTTGAAACTAATGTGAATTACAGGCACTGAGATTCTATTTAGAGCAAGAGTGAAAGAAAAGGAAGATCTCAGCATCTTCCTTAGCCATTTTCACTCTTATTGTTGAATTTTCACCTGACTGTACCCACTCAGAGCACCAGGGTCTTCACACAGTATTCTTTTAGGATGTACCAGTTCTCCTTGCTGCTGCTGCTGCTGCTGCTGCTGCTGCTGCTTGAGTTTTCAGCTCACTGAGAATAAGTCCCTTTCATGTTGAAGATTTTCAGCTGCCATACCTGACTTTTTCTTTTAGTCCAAATTGCCTGTTTGCACTAAGATGGTTTTATGAACACATCTTGTTCCTATATGTTTTCTATTGTTTCTTTTGAGCTAAAACCAGATTTATGTCATTCCTAAATTCTCTTTTCTTTTTTCACCTCAGTCCAGGTAGGGAATTCTGTATCATTATTTCTTTTTTTAATTTTTATTTGTTTTCCCTTTTGTTGCCCTTGTTGTTTTAGTTATTGTTGTTGTTATTGATATCATCGTTGTTGGGTAGGACAGAGAGAAATGGAGAGAAGAGGGGAAGACAGAGAGGAGAGAAAGATAGACACCTGCAGACCGCTTCACTGCTTGTGAAGTGACCCCCCTGCAGGTGGGGAGCCGGGGGCTCGAACTGGGATCCTTAATGCCAGTCTTTGCGCTTTGCACCACCTGCGCTTAACCCGCTGCGCTACCCACCCGACTCCCTGTATCATTATTTCTAACTCAGCCTTTCCTGAGCATGCTTATTCTACCAGTACCATTTCGATCCATCTCCCTCACCTCAAGTATCCTTTGAAGTAATAAGTTGCTGTTTTTTTAAATTATCTTTTTATTTATTCATTTGGATAAAGACAGCCAGAAATCGAGAGGAAAGGGAGTGATAGAGAAGGAGAGAGACAGAGAGACACCTGCAGCCCTGCTTCACCACTTGTGAAGCTTTCCCCCTTCAGGTGGTGGCCTAGGCTTGAACCTAGGTCCTTGCGCACTGTAACATGTGTGCTCAACTGGGTGCACCACCATTCAGCCCCGTAAGTTGGTATTTTCCTGAGTTTTGCTAGATTTGGGAAGACACTAAAAGGGACTTACAAAAGAGATGGGGCCGGGGGGCTTTTCCCACCAACTTCACAGCAAATGGAAAACAGAATAGTATTCTCACTGAATACAAGTAATATGTAACTTTCCTGTTTACTATTTTTGTTTATACATTTTCTTGGTTTTGGTGGGTGATAATGTCATAATGGCAGTAGCTTATGTAGAAAGTGACTTCTGGGTACACATTAATTATTACCTTTTAAATATTTTTTGACACTTATTTTTCATTGTTTATTAACACTAGTTAGATTTAGACTAACTACAATATTCAGTCTGAAATTTTTTGTGTTATTTAATTTTATTTATTAATATTTAATATTAATTAACTACAAAATTCAGACTGGATTTTTTTGTTATTTAACTTGGTTATAAATAATTTAGAACTTTCAGTTGTTTGAAATACTGCTTATGATTTCAGTAGATGGATAAGTACTTGTTATAAGAAAAATTAGTAGCTTTGATTCAAGGACTCAAAGCTATTAAATAGGCAGAAATTTTAAATAGTGTGAGGGAGATAGCATAATGGTTATGCAAAAGAATTTCATGCCTGAAGCTTTAAAGTCAAAGTCACAAAGTTCAGTCCCCTGCATCACCATAAGTCAGAGCAGTGCTGTAGTTTCTCTTCCTTCTCTCATAAAATAAAATAAATAAAATGTTTTTAAAATGGAAAATTTAAATATATTATTGATCAATTTATGATGTTTGTTTAATATATTGTTAAGAATGTTGAATTTGTCAAATGGCCTTTCACTTGACCATTTAAACTAAAATGTGGAAGCAACAAGAGAAAGATTGAATGGGAAGCAAAGGAGGGAAAGATGGAAGGAGAACTGGGTAGAGTTACAGAAAGAAAAAAAAAAGCAAGCAAAATTTAAGGCATGTTATTTGAGTGAGAGAGTACTTCCTATATTTTGTTATAAATGCTTCTTTGTCTTCTTGCAACTTAAATTTTTTGTAGGTAGGGACCTTGTCATTTTTGTTTATCATTATAATCCCTAGTACTATATTTGTCAAAGGGAAATTGCTATATATCTCTACATCTACCTATGCACACTCACAGAGTCAGATATGACAAATTCTTGTTCTGATAGCTCGTTATTTTCTTTACATTGTAAAAAAAGATGGAATTGCACACTTTGTAAAACTGCCTTTAATGGAGTTTAACTCAAGGATCCAACAATGTTAAGAATATGTTGAATGCTGACCTTAGCCACTTTCTTTCTACCTTTCCTGAAATAGTAGCCTTGAAACTACTGTGGGGGAAAAAAAAAGTTTTGCAAAAAAAAAAAAAAGTTTGAGTAGGTTTCAGTTTGAGGGTTCTTAGAACTTTTAAAACACTGACTGATCCCAAGGGTCTGGGAGATAGCATAATGTTATGCAATCAGACTCCTTCCTGAGGCTCCAAGGTCCCACGTTCAATCCCCCACACAGCTATAAGCTAGAGACAAACAGTGCTCTGGTAAAAATAGTAAATAAATACATTAATTAAATTAAATAAAAATAGTGACCCCCCCAAGTGCCAGTCCAAAAGACTTCCATTGAGAATAGTCATGCCAGAAAACAGTAGCATAAAGCTTCTTAGATGGTCCTTTATTCACCCCAAATTGATAAATATTTGTTTAAATCAAATATACTCTTGTTGGGTAAGCTTTTAAGTTGGAATAGTAGTGGCATGTTTGTTAACATTACTACAGCATAAAGGAATGTCCATGATAAAATCTTCAACTCTGTGGCACACTAAATGTTACACACTTATTCCTGGTCTACTCTGAAGGAGAAAATTCAAATAAAGGAGGTACTACAGGAAGTAGTAAATGATAGGCCTTGCTTAGGAGCTTCTAGTTGATCATCAGTTATTTCAAAACATCATCTAATACCATTTTGTGAGTCACTCAGGTCACTATCTGGAAGAATATTATATAAATGTATTGAGAGAAAGAAAGAAGACTGAGGCAAGTATAAACCTATGGGACTACAACAAATTAAAAGCTTCTGCACAACAAAAGAAACCACTACCCAAACCTCACAGAATGGGAGAAGATCTGATGCCATACATCAGACAAAAGTTTAATAATCAAAATATATGAAGAGCTTGCCAAACTCAGCAACAAGAAAACAAATGGCTCCATCCAAAAGTGGGGAGAGATCATGCACAGAATATTTACCACAGAAGAGATCCAAAAGGCCAAGAAATACATGAAAAAAGGCTCCAAGTCTTTGATTGTCAGAGAAATGCAAATAAAGACAACAATGAGATACCACTTCACTCCTATGAGAATGTCATACATGAGAAAAGGTAACAGCAGCAAATGCTGGAGAGGGTGTGGGGTCAAAGGAACCCTCCTGCATTGCTGGTGGGAATGTCAATTGGTCCAACCTCTGTGGAGAACAGTCTGGAGAACTCTCAGAAGGCTAGAAATGGACCTTTCCTCTCTTGGAGATATATCCTAAGGAACCCAACACACCCATCCAAAAAGATCTGTGTACATGTATGTTCTTAGCAGCACAATTTGTAATAGCCAAAACCTGGAAGCAACCCAGGTGTCCAGCAACAGATGAGTAGCTAAGCAAGTTGTGGTATATATACACAATGGAATACTACTCAACTATTAACAACAGTGACTTCACCGTTTTCAGCCAATCTTGGAGCTTGAAAAAGGCATGTTAAGTGAAATCAGTCAGAAACAGAAGGATGAATATGGGATGATCTCACTCTCAGGCAGAAGTTGAAAAACAAGATCAGAAGAGAAAACACACGTAGAACCTGAACTGGAATTGGCGTATTGCACCAAAGTAAAAGACTCGGGTGGGTGGATGGGGAGAATACAGGTTCAAAAAGGATGACAGAGGACCTAGTGGGGGTTGTATTGTTATATGGAAAACTTGGAAATGTTGTGCATGTACAAACTATTGTATTTGCTGTCAAATGTAAAACATTAATTCCCCAATAAAACATTAAAATACAGTAAATGTATTGAGAGATGGACTTGAAAAGAGCCATTATTAACATAAATAAGGTTTCTTTCAATCACATGCAAAGTGCATTTTACTTGATTTATTGCCACTAGGGTTATTGCTGGGCTTGGTACCCCTGTGACTCTACCACTTCTGGTGGCCTTTCATTTTCTTTTACCTAGAGGGTAGGTAGCAGAAAGCTAGAGAAGAAGGGGACGAGATATCCAAGAGGCAATGAAGCACCTCTCTAGCACTTGTGAAGCTTTCGTGTGGTAGCCATGTGCTTCAACTGGGGTCACTTCCCAGCCCCATATATCAATTTTAAAATACAAATAAAGACCAAGGAGATAGCACATCAGATTTGCATGCCTGAAATAGTAGATCTCAATAGTTCTCTGTCTCTCTCCCCCTCTTTCATTCTCTCCTCTGTCATAAAAAGATACATCTTGAAAAAAATAACAAGAAACAAATGCAAAATTAGGATGCCAACAACTTTTGAATTATTGTTTCAGGAGAGAGAATGCTGATGTTTGGAAAGTGGTGTTTGGTATCAACAATCTCGACCACCCTTCGACATTCACACAGACACGCCTGGTGAAAACCATCATCCTGCACCCTCGATACAGCCGGGCGGTGGTAGACTATGACATCAGCATTGTGGAGCTCAGTGAAGAGATCAGTGAAACCAGCTATGTCAGGCCGGTCTGCCTACCCCACAAGGGGCAGTTGTTGGAACCTGATACATACTGTTCCATCACAGGCTGGGGGCACATGGGCAACAAAAGTAAGCACTGGCCTTTCAACTCATAGTTGCTAAGTGTTGTGTTGCTTCCTAGACTTTGGCAATCCTTTCCCATTTTCACTTAAAATGGCATAGCCACAGTGGTGAATACTTGGCATATGTGTCACAGTCTCCTTTGTTTCTATGATAGGGGTAGGAAATGTCCTTCCCACAGGTCATAAATGACCCTGGAACTCTTTTGCTCTGGACCTTCCAAGGCAACCACAGGTGGGGCCTGAAATTCAATAAATCTAGGAGCTTTTTCCATAGTAACATTAAGTTTTATTTTTTTCTATTTTGGTTGATAAGATAGGGAAAAAATTGGGTGGGGAGACAGAGAGGGATAGAGAGAGACACCTGTAGGCCTGCTTCACCACTTGTGAATCCCTTGCAAGTAAGGAGCAGGGACTTGAACCTGGGTTCTGTACATGGTAATGTGTGCGCTCAGCTCAGTGTGCCAGCACCTAGCCCTGTAAGTGCTAATTTTTACATTGACAGGTTTGTATGGCCTGTGAATGATGTTATAAATATCCAAACAGGGCCAAGCAGTGATGCTCCTGGTTAAGCACAGAAATTACTATGTGCAAGGACCCAGGTTCCAGCCCCCAGTTTCCACCTGCAAGGGGAAACTTCAGGAGCAGTGAAGCAGGTGCTACAGGCTTCTCTCTGTCCACCCCCCCCCCGTCCTATCAAATAACGGAAAAAAAAATATATATATATTTCTTTTTGTCCTGTCAAATAAAGAAAAATATATTAAAAAGATAAGTAAATATCCATACAGTTCTTGGCAGAATAAAGCCCCCATCCCCATTTATGCAAATTTTAATCCTTCTGCAGATCTCAGAATCTTTCTCCAGGAAGTCATTACCAGTGTTTCTGGAGGTGCTATGCAAACACTCTGCCAGCATAGTTATTCAGGGCCTCTGTCTAGAGGTTTAGCTGATCTGCTCCAGCTGACAAGCAGCTCCATCACATTTTCAATCCTGTATAATGATCAGGTTTTCGTAATATCTGTAACATAACCCATAGCAAAGCTTTCAGAAAAAATTCTGACTTACCGGGTACCTACTTATATGTATTAAAGCACTTTGGCTCCTTAGATGATATAAATGTATAAAAACATCAGGATAGGAAAGTTTGTAGGATGGTCTCCTTGCCTCCATGATATAGAGTCTCCTATTAGATTTGACCTACTAAACTTTTAGAATAATGACTTCATCAACAAGATCTCTTCTTTAGCTATAAGTATTGGCTATTCCAACTTTATCAGGAGCACGCCATGAGTCTCAGGAATGAGAATGTTCATTGGTGTGCCACTTGCTGCCTTAGCAGCTGTCAATTTGAAGGACAATATTGCTCTTGAAATCAAATCATATAAATCATCAACTAAGTTAAGTTTCTCTTCTGTATGATCAATAGAAGCCAGAAAGGGGCAAATCAATACACAGAAATGTCAGTGGTTTTGGAAAAACTCACATGTAATAGTTGCAAAGGCAACATTAGGTATATGATGTCTCCTATCGGCACATACTGTTTTCTCAAAGCAATAGTCAGCACTGCAGTGTGATTTTAGAGCAGAATAAACTTTCAGTAGCCTCTTCTAATGTTCTTTGCACTTTATCAGCAGCAAACTCAGAACAGTTGTCTAACATAGCACTTTTACCAGGCAACTAGTATAGTATAAGTAGCAAAGGTCTGAATTCAGTCGGAAAGAAAGCTTGTTTCTATGTTCCTATTTAAATTAATCAAAACTTTATCTTCCTAGATAATTTAAACATATAAAGCATATGTCACTTTATATAATTTATTAGTCCTGACTACAGT
Organism: Erinaceus europaeus; assembly: GCF_950295315.1. Lineage (NCBI taxonomy): Eukaryota > Metazoa > Chordata > Mammalia > Eulipotyphla > Erinaceidae > Erinaceus > Erinaceus europaeus. Next base: position 147,792,116 of record NC_080164.1, read on the forward strand.
ACTTTCACACCTATTATAAAAATGGTTAAAAAAAAGGGGGGGCGGGCGGTAGCGCAGCAGGTTAAGCGCACATGGTGCAAAGCACAAGGACTGGAGTAAGGATCCTGGTTTGAGCCCCCAGCTCCCCACCTGCAGAGGAGTTGCTTCACAAGCAGTGAAGCAGGTCTGCAGGTGTCTATCTGTCTCTATCCCTCTCTGTCTTTTCCTTGTCTCTCTCTCGATTCCTGTCTGTCCTATCCAACAACAACAACAACAGCAATGGCAACAATAACAACAGCAAGAGCAACAAAATGGTAAAACTGGCCTCCAGGAGCAGTGGATTTGTGTGCAGGCACTGAGCCCCAGTGATAACCCTGGAGGCAAAAGGAAGAAAAATACCAACTTTCTTACTCACAAAGTTGCTGAAAAGAGTAAAAGACAGCAGGACCAGAAAATTCTGTGTACAGATTCCTGGTCTATTGCCAGTCAATAAATGCCAGCATTAGTTACTGCTATCCTTTTGACAATTCATGACACTTTCATTGTCTGCATTACATTGATTTTCCCAAACAGGACTCTCTGTTTCAACATGGTACCCTGTGTATATACACTGATTTACCAGCCATAACTAAAAGAATAGTGTGCGTTACTTTCAGGCTGGCTATTTGAAGAAGATTCATGCTGTCTTACCTCATGAAGTCCATTGTTATTTTGAAAAAATAATTCCAGACAAGTTGGAATTCATATGATCTCTCTGTTGATACGTAGGGAGGGCTTTGTCCCCTATGAACTTAAGCTCTCACATCAAATGATAGTACTGCGGCACATGGTGAGGTGCTTTTCAAACCAAAAGATATACAACCCATTAGGTCCTAGACTGAACAGGTGTTCTGTACTTTAGAGAGGAACTAACTTGTGAGCTGACACTGACCTGAAGTTCCCCAAATGAGGCCTGCTTCTGGATGAACTAGTTTCCTTCTGCTGAGGTTGCATTCTTTGGTTGTAGGACGGAGGAGTAAAGAGGGAAAGCATGAAGCAGGTCACCTAGCCAATTACCTTATGATTCTGTGTCTAGATTTCCTCGTTATGTTAAAAGGACCGGTTTCAACTGCTGTGAACATTCCTAACAGGAAAATTCTGATTCCAAGCAAGCCTTATGTTTGAAAAGACATATTACACAAATATATGTTTCTCTTAGTGCCAAAGTGTAGTCATTTCTTATATGACTGACCTCATTTGTCGTTTTGCCCCTTGATATATATTATTTATTCTTTAAAAAAATTCCAGTGCCTTTTAAGCTGCAAGAAGGAGAAGTCCGCATTATTTCCCTGGAGCAGTGCCAGTCTTACTTTGACATGAAGACCATCACCACCCGGATGATATGTGCTGGCTACGAGTCGGGTACGGTGGACTCGTGCATGGTAAGTGGCTTTCTGGTTACCAAAGAAATTCAGTTTAGCAACAGCTTCAGTGGACCCACAGAGATGTATACATATTCATTCATAGTCCTTTAGGAGCTCCTTTGAACATCGTCTGTTACCAATTATTTAATGATTCACAATGTCCTTTGCTTTATCTGGTTTCCAAGTGGTTCTCTCAATGCTTTTCCGTTTTCTCACCTACTTTATGTGTGTGGTGTACAGCATTTTTGGGAAGAGGCAGCAGCAGCAAGAGGAAAAGTCATTGCTCTGGTCCATCTCATCTGACCACGTAGTGTCTAGGACAAACAAATTTCTGAGAGGAGGGGCCTAGACAGTGGCACACCTAGTTGAGGGCATACATCACCATGTGAAAGGACCAGAGTTCAATGTGGGAGATGCTTAACAAGAGGTGAAGCAGTTTGCAGTTGTCTTTCTCTCTTTCTGTCTCCCATTGCCCTCTCAATTTCTCTCTGTACTATCAAATAAAATAGAAAAAGGAAAGGAGGAAGGAAAGAAAGAAAAAGAAAGAAGAAATGGCTGCTAGGAGCCATGAATTTATAGTGCTGGCACCACAACCCTGGTGGTGAATAAATAAATAAATAAATAAATAAATAACAACTTTCCAAGAGGAGCTAATGGTAGGTAACCATGGCTCCAACCTGACTGCCCCAGGAAGTTAGGAGACACCAGGGGACATTTTCAATTATCAGGATGATGACTCTAAAGCACATATAGTACCCTCAATTCTAGGGCGTGTGGTAGAATGACCTTAGTCTCAGGAGTGGGTCACACAAGTGTTATCTGAACATGCATTTAATTACCAGCATGTGTTCAAGTATCACTGAATGTGGTCTTTTGATCTTCAAGAGTCTTGATTACAGTAGTTGGCAGAGCTTGCTAACTTAGTAACACAGGGAAGCATTTTTTATATTTATTTATTAAATACTCATTTAGTATTCCATTGCAGTGGCTTCCAGGAAAGAACAAAAAGTGTAACTACTTAAAAGAAGCTTAGGGGGGGTTGGGCGGTGGCGCAGTGGGTTAAGCGTATGCGGCGCTAAGCGCAAGGATGTAAGGATCCCGGTTCGAGCCCCCGGCTCCCCACCTGCAGGGGAGTCGCTTCACAAGCGGTGAGGCAGGTCTGCAGATGTCTATCTTTCTCTCCCCCTCTCTGTCTTCCCCTCCTCTCTCCATTTCTCTCTGTTCTATCCAACAACGAACGGCATCAATAATGGCAATAAAAAAAAATAACAATGGCAATAATAATAACCACAACGAGGCTACAACAAGGGCAACAAAAGGGGGGAAAAATGGCCTCCAGGAGCGGTGGATTCATGGTGCAGGCACCGAGCCCAGCAATAACCCTGGAGGGGGAAAAAAAAAAAAGAAGCTTATATTAGAGTGGAGAAGGCAATTATTAGTCAGCAGTCAATAATGCCATTTCCTTCTATTTTGTTTAGTTATAATGGAAGTGAATAAAAAAAGTATTAGTTGAGGATAAATTAAATGTTATTTGATGACCTACTTTAGTGAGAAGTCATTTCACTTCAACTTGTGGTTTCCAAGGGCTGGCCTAATGATCACAATAAATGACTTAACTGTACAATGAATATAAGGCTGTATTCATTGCTTTGGAATGGTTCAAGTTGACATTCCATTTTAGAACTTAAAAAGAGGTACAATAATCACTGGCACTAATCTACCATAATACAGTAAAAACATTGATGGTCCACTTCAGAATGGGTAGATAAGGGGGATGGGAATGACCCAGTGCTGTCACCATGGGAAAGCAGAGGACACCTTTCCAGTTCCAACAAAGCCATCTCTTTTCTGCCTCCTGACTACAAGTCATCTGGCTAAGGTGGGCAGTGGGAAGAGAATTCCTGTGTTTTGAGGAAGGGCCTCAGGTCTGATATTTCACGCATAATACTTTAGGGAGGTAGCTTAATGGGGTTTGGAACACAGCAGTTGCAGTCTGAGTGACTTGGGTTAGATTTGACTTCTCCTCATAGGAATAAAGTGTCATGGGGACATTATATTTTAATTTTTTTTTATATCTTTATATATTGAATAAGGAAGGCCAAAAACCAAGAGGGAAGGGGGAGATAGGGCAAGAGACAGACAGACACTTGCAGCCCTGCATCACCACTTGCAAAGCTTTCATGGGCACATTATCTAAACTATCTAGAAAATGTTCCTGTGAACAAGAGGGAGCTGACTTTTTTTCAGATGTTTTGAGGATTAACGGAGTTAATGTATGTGAAAGCCTGTTTCTTATATCTGTGTAATGCCTGCCATGTGAGTTCAATGAATATTATCTACATGAATATTGATACCTATTAGTCAATACTTACTAGGTTTCAGGAAAGCTTCCAGATTTTTAAAATTTTGATAGGACAAAGATATTGGGAGAGGCGGAGAGGGAGAGAGAAAAAGAGATACCTGCAGCATTGCTTTAACTTTCGTAAAGTACCTCCCCTACATATGGGGCCCACAGGCTTGAACCCAGGTCCTTACACATGGTAGTATGTGTGTTGTTTTGCTTAAAGTTGTAAATTCCAAGTAACAGAAAGTGAAACCTTCCTGTACTATTTGAAATTCTTCTTATGCAAGGGATATTTGTTAATCTCAAACATGAATTCAAATACTTATCTTCTTGTTTACTCTACTGTCAATCCTCTTTTGAGGCTATGCAGAATACACTCTATAATGTACTCTAACCTTTTTAAACATAGCAAATATTAACATCTCTAGAACATTAGTGTTTACTGTTAACTAAGGTGGGCAAAAGAAGTGAAGGAAGCTCAGTTGCAACACTTAAATATCAATAATGAAAAATCTTTATGTACATGAAATAAAATATTGACTATAAATAAGATACCATGATTCTTGTATGGTGTTTTACATTTGAGCATGATAACTGAAAACAGTCAAAATCATTATGAAATCCAGTTTCTGTTGCCACCAGGTCTTCCCACACTGAGCTGAGTTTTTCAGGTAGAGAAGACAGAAATAGAAAGACAGAGGGAGAAAGGGAATGATACTATACCATCAAGGCTTCCTCCAGTGCAGTGCAGTCCAGGCTAGACCTTGGGTCATGTGAATGACAAAGTAGGTGCTATCCAAGTGGGCTATCTTGCTAATGCTCTCGTTTGTTTTATGTAATTGTAGAAATCTTGAAAGCAGAGTTATCCTAGAGGGGTATATATATATATATATATATATATATATATATATATATATATATATATATATTCACTTAGTGATAGAGACAAAGAAACTGAGATGGGAGAGGAAATAGGAGAAAGATACCTACAGCACTGCTTCACTCCTTGTGAAGCTTCTTCCCTTGCAGGTGAAGACTGGGGGCTTAAAAATGCTATGCAAGGTACCATGTACACTCAACGGAGTGTACCACCTGGCCCCTAGAGTTAGTGTTTTATGGAAGAAAGAATTCTTTGCTTCATGTTTTATTTTGAGTGCTTTTTACACTTATGAAGTGGGTCACAGATAAAGAATGAATTTAATGTCAAAGGAATCAGTGCTGCTACACTAAATTAAAAACAATGATAGCAGAAACTGACTGAAAACTTTCCAGTTTCATATAATTAAACAAAGAGTATTATATTATTTCCCTAGGCATTGCCATTTTATTTTACGCTATTATTATCATTATCATCATTATTTTTTTTTATTTGTAAAAAGGAAACACTGACAAAACCATAGGATAAGAGGGGTACAACTCCACACAATTCCCACCACCAAAACTCTGTATCTCATCCCCTCCCCTGATAGCTTTCCTATTCTTTAACCCTCTGGGAATATGGACCCTAGGTCATTGTGGGATGCAGAAGGTGGAAGGTCTAGCTTCTGTAATTGCTTCCCCGCTGAACACGGGCATTGGCAGGTCGATCCATACTCCCAGCCTGCCTCTCTCTTTCCCTAGTGGGGCAGGAGTTCTGGAGAATCAGAGCTCCAGGACACATTGGTGGGGTTGTCTGTCCAGGGAAGTCTGGTTGGCATCGTGTTAGCATCTGGAACCTGGTGGCTGAAAAGAGAGTTAACATATAAAACCAAACAAATTGTTAACTAATCATGAACCTAAAGGCTGGAATAGTGCAGATGAAGAGTTGGGGAGTAGGGGGATCTCCGTTCTGTAGATAGCTAGTAGGCATATTTTAGTTATATTTCAAAGGGCCCAAGCTATCTTTATCAAAGCAGGGACTGCAAAAGCTGAATAAGGGCAAGAGACTGGCATACTTTAACGATGACTCTTCAGTCACTATCAGGACACCCCACCAGCTGGGGCCCTAGTCGGGGAGTCCTGAGATTCCCAAACAGACATGATGGGCCTAGACCTCGAATAAATCCCTCTCTCCATTGTTATCAGTCATCTCTATCAGGAACAACAAAACAGACCCTTTATGGACCCCCATAGGACCTTGCCCTCAATTTGGATCAACAATGGTAGAGAATGTTCCATCCTCCAAAGGGAGGCTGGACAACATCCTCTATGCTACACCTGAAGATGGGTCCTGATACTGGGGCAGCTTGGAACGTTCCTACTCATGACCACAGAATGTGAGCTCAGATCTACAGGGATGCAGAGGTTACATAGGCTCCTAAGCTGAATATGGGCCCCAAATCACATCAAATCGATGGGGTTTACAGTCACCAATATTTATACCTGTTTCCCATATTTGGGAGCTACTCTCTTCCCTGATCAAGCTTTCTGGTCCTTTTTTTCCAGCTATGACATCATCTCCCCAGACAATAACTAGGATCCACCTGCATATCAGATTTCAGGCTCAGGGGAAAAAAAAACTCTCATCATTATTTTACCAGAGCACTGCTCAGCTCCTGCTTATGGTGGTACAGAGGACTGAACCTGGGACACCAGAGCCTAAGATACTAAAGTAGTTGCATAACCATTATCCTGTCTCCCTAGCCTTTCCCTATCACTTTAAAAATGAATTTAAAACATTTGCTTGGAAATTGTTTTTTTTTTTTTTTTTTTTTTGTGGAAACCATACTTCCTCCAAAAGTTGACAATGGAAATTTTGTTGAAATTTTCCAAGAAGTTGCTTTAGCTGAGTATGGTTTTACTGTACCATCAAGACCACTTGGCTACTGTTTGAAGGTCTGCAACTTCAGTGACTAATGGCCACTACTATTCATTACAGGGTGACAGCGGCGGGCCTCTTGTTTGTGAGCAGCCTCAAGGGCAGTGGACCTTATTTGGTTTAACTTCCTGGGGTTCTATCTGCTTTTCCAAAGTTCTGGGACCCGGAGTTTATAGCAACGTGTCATACTTCATTGAATGGATTGAAAGACAAATATACATCCACACATTTCTCCTCAACTAATTCCAAAGATCAACGACGTGTGTCAGCTCCACTCAAAGCAAAATGGCTTCCTTGACTGGGGAGCTTCCTGCAAACTACTGGACAGAAGTACTTTTCCTGGCACATGTTTTTGTCTAATTTTATTCTCCTTTCCCCCAAACTTTATTTTTCTCTATTTTTGAGTTCAATGAAAGTCTCTCCAAAAAAAAGAAAAAAAAAAGCCAAAATCTGTTATCTTGCCATGCGCAACCTTGAGCATAGCATGAAATTAGCAACTCTGAAGAGAATTAGAATTGCTGCAGGTGCTCAGGTAACAGGTTATAGAAAATTCTCTTTCATCTGGTCACAAAAAACGGGGGGGGGGTGAAGGGAGGGCAGTGGCACACCTGGTTAAACACACATAGTACTAAGTGCAAGGACCCACACAAGGATCTGGGTTAAAGCCCACTTCTCCCCAACTGTGGGGGAGGGCACTTCACAAGAGGTGAAGCAGGTCTGCAAGTTTCTTTGTCTCTACCTCTCTATCTCCCCTCCCTTCTCAACTTCCCTCTGTTCTATCCAATAAAATGGAAGAAATAGCTGCCAGGAGCAGTGGATTCATAGTGCTAGCACCAAGCTCCAATGATAACCCTGGAGGTGGGAAAAAAAAAAAACCAACAACTTTGGGATCCAAAATAACTAACTCTTTCTATGTTTTGTTGAGCACAATAATAGTGAACATCTGAGTGATGACAGTGGCACTTGGTTTTATTAAAAAATATGATAACTTGGATGTTCAATTACTGTTCTAAAATTTGGATAATTCTAAGAACACATGAAAAGCAGTTGTAGGTAAAAGACAAGGAGTGTCCATCTGTTTAGGTAGCTGAAATATCAAGACAAATTGAACACAAGGCCCTTTAGACATCGACATTAGCAGTTGGCATTATAGAACTGCTCACTCTGAATTGAAATCAAAGTTCCTTCACTGTACCTGGAGTCTATGCAGCAATTATCCCTTGGATATGAAAAATATTCATGGGAATTATTTTACTCTATGCATATGACAATAAAGTTGAGGTTAAGCTTTGCCAGTGGAGGAGTTGTTTCAGGCTGGAGAGAGGCGACTTTTTTAAAGGTCATTTTTTTTTAAGATTAAATTACACCACAACCCAAATCAAATATTCTCCAGTTTGCCTATGTTTACCCATACCAATAAAGTCACAGAGATGTAATTCAAAGCACAGTAAGATGTTTTCATCAACTAAGCCATGTTGTAATTTCCCTTGAAAGATGTTCAGTGTCTTTCAAGAAATAGTGTTCTCATTTCATCCTACTGATAATGAAAATTTCAAAAATGTTTCTAAGCACAGGCCACTTTATGAACATCAGCTTCTGAAGTAATTAGTTGTCCGTGTGTTTTTCCCTACTGAAAGGCTTCAACCCACACATCTTCATATGCACCTAATTTAGTTAGACATTCAATTTGCAACATCCAGGAGCCATTTGAACAAGTACGGCTGCCTACCAACCTTGACCAGCAACTGGGACTACCCCAGCAGTCCACAGAAAGACTACCTGCCATTTTATACATGTATTATTGTACTCTTTTCTATATATACTCATTTGAAAATCAAAAAGTTGTCTTGACAAATCCCATGTTACGAATCTTCTGTTGAGTAGTCTGGATAAGCCTCTTGGAAGTGTGAAATCCAGCAACTGAATTGTGCTTACAGTTGTTTGATAGTTTTGTCATAGCTGCCAGTTTTGTCACAGGTGTAGGTATAGAATGTAATGGCTTTTAGCTTTGCCCCATTTATGTCTAGTAAGATGTACATATTGTACTTATTTTAAATAATCCTTAATAAAATAAAAATGGCACGATCTTTGTGTTTGTTTCTGGTGGATCTAAGGGGCCTGGAAAGAAAATCCTAAAGAATGGTCACCCAAGATTAAAGTTGCCACCAGGGGCCGAGCAGTAGCGTAGCTGGTTAAGTGCACATGGCACGAAGTGCAAGAACCTGACTGCCAGATGTGTTTCAAAAATCCAGATATTTTTCAAAAATTAAAAAAGATATACATTTCAGATATACTAAAAATATACTAGTATTTTTGTAGCCAAATATATGAAAATTACCTTAAATATACTAATACCCTTGACACTGTTTAGGGCATAGAGTTTGTGCCTAGTTACTGAAAAAATTTAAGTTTTCAGAGTGCTTGGAATCTGGAAATTGTTGATAGGAGAGTATGATCCCATAATGTGAATATTCAGTACTTTATTTATTTGTACAGATATCACATATCATGAAGACTAGCATCTTTTCTTTGCTTCTTAGCTCATTTCTTTTTTTTCCTTTGATTTTCAATCTATATGTATGGATGCATGTATCTCTAATTTTGATTTCTCAGATATTCATCGCAGAGAATGCCAGCTGCAATGGTGATTAAGCGACACAACATCACTTCTTTTCCCATATGAGAAAATGTAAAATCAGTATTCTGGTAAAGAGTGTGCTATGTGATTTTCCTTTTTACAGTTGGATTCAGTGAGTAGCTTCAAGAATGATGACAGTTTTCCAGTACATGTTATTTATTAAACAATTTATATTAATAAAATCATAAGGAAGCAGAAAGCAACTTCCATTAACCACGTAGAATTTTGAGAGTTCTAGAAATGATGGTCTACATAAAAGACTACTTGCAATAACGTCAGAAGGCTACAAAAAATGTCATACCAAAATTGTAAGCAGCAGCCAGATTAAGCCCTGAGAATAATGGTTTTAATAGTTATTAAGAAGATCTTGATATAGACATGGAACATTAGCGTGAAGATTTCATGAAGGAAATTTTGGATATTTGGTAATAGGCAATTTTCAGATAAATAGATCCAGAATTTTAAAAGAACTTAACAAGAGCACATGATCTTTCAGTAACACCGGGATTTACTTGGTATGGCTTCTTTATTCCAAGTAAAACCAGCATATATAATGTACAAGAGCAGTCAACTCAATACAGATATTCCTGTCCTAGAGAATATTTAAAAATATTTAAAAATAAGAACCTCTTGATATCCTACTGAGAACTCCCTGCATTAGCCTCAATTCATATCATGTGTTTAGAAGTCACAGCACAGGAAAGATAATGGGTATTTTAAAAATGACAAGCCTCCAAAACAGGCTCTTGAAGATTGTTTAGACACTGATTGTCTCATTTTGCCAGTTTTAAAATACAGGAAATTGTCATATGAGCTATAGGCTCAGCTGATTCTGTCTTCCTTATATATCAGTCCTATTTCCCAGTTATAGTATATGCACCAAGGCAGGACCACATAGAAGGTCTTCTTTTGACTGAAAGCTCAGAAAGAACAAGTTCCAATGAGAATCCTGTCATCCCCTCTGACTTTGCCAATGAAGACTCCATCTCAGAAGAACACTGAAATGAAGTGAGGCTTGTCTGCCACCTCCTGTCAGAAAACCAATAGCTTCTCTCTTTTCTTCTCTCTAGAGAAGAAAAAGCTATTAATAATTACTAACTACATTCCAAATAGTGCCTTTGTTGTCATATCTTAGGTACATTATTGTTTAAAGTCTCTTAGGATTCCCCCCCAGGAAATTAAGCTTCTATAGTTTCTTTTTTCCACATGGAGTCTCTTCTGAGTTTTGAATAATAACTTAAACAGCACTCTTTTGTTCTTAATTTAAAAAAAAGTTAGAATGAGAGCCTCATTTAATGCATTTTTCCTAGAATCAGATTATCTCCCAGAGATCTCAAATAAACCTGCTTGAAATTGTTTTGCATTCTTAAGACAACTATAAATGCTTTTATGAAATCCAAAAAGTTTCACAAAAGCATTCAATTTTGAACTAAGGATTTTACTCCTTTAAACTCTGTCCGGGTCATGTGTTAGCCTCTTTTACACATGTGGCTATAAGTATAGGATAAAGATCATCATATTGGCTTCTCCTATTCCAGTAAAATGTGTTATTTCTTAAGGAAAAAGCCAAGTCCTTCTTGCTTGGTAGAAGTGCCTCTTCAAAGTCTGTTCCAAACTTGAAGGAATACTTACAAATTCCAAGGAGGGTATATATTTTTTTTGTTGTTGTTATTGTTTTTTCAGGGTCTGGCCATCCCCCAAGGCCTTCATTTCAGTGCAGTCTGAGTCTGAAACAGTTTCATGTACAGGTAAGTTGCTTTGCTCAATAGCACAAGATGCTGACATCATTGCCAAGAGCAGAGTCAGTCACAGGTCTGCTCCCTCACAAGGCCAGGGTTATACTCTGTGGCCATCTGATTCACTTTTCCAGCTGTTATCTGATTCACTTTTCCAGCTGTTCTCCACTTCTTGAGAGCTTCACTCCTCTCCTCTGGAGTCAGTTTGTCAAAGTGCTTAGCCTTCAGAATTGGAGATGGAAATAAGGATCCCTGAAGAATTCGGTATATAAACCTAGGTCATGAAAACATCACAGAATTACATTCACCTCAAATGCATCACAGGGACACACAAAACCATGAACCAGTTAGGAGAGGTTGGGGGAGGGGGTGGCTGGGCCGTGGTGCATCTCATTAAGTGCACTTGACATTATGCATAAGGATTCACTCAAGGACTCAGGTTTGAGTCTCCCCCTCCCTACCCCCAGCATCCGGAACACTTGACAAGTGGTGAAGTAAGACTGCAGGTGTCTATCTTCTCTTTCTCTATCTTTTTCTGCTCAATTTCTCTCTGCCCTATCAAATAGGAAGAAGGAAGGAAGGAAGGAAGGAAGGAAGGAAGGGAGGGAGGGAGGAAGGAGATAAAGAAAGCGAAAGAAGGAAAGAAAGAAACAGAAAATAAAATGGTTGCCAGGAGCCATGCCGGCACCAAGCCCCAGCAGATAACCCTGGAGGCAACAAAGGAAAAAAAAAATTGGTGGTCTGGGGGTCTGAGTGTCTTGCAGACACCTATCAAGGAGAAATGGGAGGGTGTGCCTTTGTGTCAACAACCGTACTGTAAACTATTAACCCTCCAATGAAACAGGACAGGAAGTATAAAAACATAAAGGTATCTGAAGGACAAGGAAGAGAATTCACTAACTTCTTTTGGCTGCCAGCATTCTTTGGCGTGTAGTTAACAAACCTTGTCATCATGGTCAAAGTGCTTGCTTCTGTCCAATAAAAATTCAATTCAAATATTTCTATCTTGCTTTTAAGGATGTTTGTCATTGTACTTATGATTTACTCCAGAATTTGTCAAGAATATTGAGTTACTACTTATTTTATAGGATTTTTGTTTGCTTTTCTGTGATTATACAATTTTCTAAAATAAAATGCTCTTAAAAAAAGGAAGATCGGGGGGGGAGGGCTGGGTAGTGGTGTACCTGGTTGAGCGCACATGTTACAATGTGCAAGGACCCGGGTTCGAGACTTCAGCCCCCACCTGCAGTGGGGAAAGCTTTGCAAGTGGTGAAGCAGTGTTGCAGGCATCTCTCTCTCTCTCTCTCTCTTCCCTCTTGAGTTCTGGCTGTCTCTATCTAATAAATAAAGAAAATATAACAATTAAAAAGAAAAGGAAGATCAGGAGCCTAACATCAGGAAAAAAAAATCTGACTAGAATTTAGTCTGAGGGGTTCATTAAGAACATCCTGACAGTGCATCTGCTTTGGTCTGTGCACAGGCCAGGTGACAACGCAGGCCCCGCTGTACTGGAGGAAGTTTCCGTGCTTTCTTTCTCACTCTGTCTCTTTTTCTTAATTTTTTTTATTGGCAGATTTTTGCTTTACAGTACAGTTGTTAGCACATGGGTAATATTTCTCATCTCATCAAGATAGGTGTTGGCAAAACCTTCTCACCCCCAAAGTAGGTCCATCATTGTGACCAGGACCTGAAAGTCCCCTTCCCCCACTCTTCTTCTTATCTTCCCTCCCCGGAATCCTTTGCTTTGGTCCAATACACCAAATCCAGTCCAAGTCTTACTTTATGTTTCCCCCTTCTGCTCTTGTTTCTTAAGTTCTGCCCATGAGTGAGATCATCCCATATTCATCCTTCTCTTTCTGGTTTATCTCACTTAATATGATTCCTTCAAACTCCATCCAAGATGAGGTGAAGAGGGTGAATTCATAATTACTAACACCTGAATAGTACTCTGTCATGTATATAGACCACAACTTGCTCAGTCACTCTTCTGTTGTTGGACACCTAGGTTACTCCCAAGTTTGGGCTATTACAAATTGTGCTTCTATGAACATAGGTATACACAGATTTCTTTGACTGGGTACGTTTGATTCCTTAGGATATATCCCCAGGAGAAGAACTACTGTGTCACAGAGTAGGCCATGTCTAGCTTTCTGAGAATTTTCCAAACTGCTCTCCACAGGATTTGGATGTTAAACCAGAAATCATCAAATATTTAGAGGAAAACATTTGCAAAACTCTTTTCTATCTAAGTTTTAAAGATACCTCCAAAGGAGGTCAGGAGGTGGCATACCTGGTTAAGTGCACATGTACAAGGACCAAAGTTCAAGCCCCTGGCCCCTTCCTGCAGTGGGGGCAGGGTGTGTGTGTGGAAGCTTCATAAGCAGTGAAGCAGTGCTGCAGGTGTTTCTCTGTCTCTCTCTCCCTCTCTATTCCCCTTCCCTCTCAATTTCTTTCTGTCCTATCAAATTCAATAAATATAGTTTAAAAAAATCTTTAAAGAGAAAAAAAGAAAAAGATGTCTTTAATGACTAAAATCCATTCACAAGGAAAACAAATACAGGAATAAACTAATGGGCCACATCAAATAAAAAGGCTTCTGCACAGCAAAATAAACCATCACCTAAACAGACTCCTTATGAAATGGGAGAAGAACTTTCTATGCCATAGATCAGGAAAAAGGTTAATAATCAAAATATAGAAAGAGCTCACCAAACGGCAACAATAAGCAAGTAAAAAAAAAAATCTAAAAGTGGGGAGAGGATATAGACAGAATATTCACCAAAGAAGAAATCTAAACAGCTAACACACACACACACACACACACACACACACACACACACACACACACACACACACATAAAATAATGCTCAGAGTGACTGATTATCAGAGAAATGCAAATAAATGAGATGCCACTTCAATCCTTGTACCGATTTTAAGGGTTTTAACTTTAACTATTTCTTTATAAATTCTGTAGATTGTTTTAATTCTGAAAGTAACATCACGGTGAGCACTACAGAAGTGCCTGAGTTTAATGGTGATATTGTTAAGTACATAACTACTATCGAACAGGCCATGGCTGGTGCGCCGCTATGTTCCATCACTGGGGAGCCAGAGACGACCCGAACTGCCCCTGCGGCTACAGACAGACTATGACCCACAAAGTCAATGACTGCCACCTCTCCAGATTCAAAGGAGGTCTCGAAATTTTACATCAGGCTCAACCTGACGCTGTTGACTGGCTACGGAAGAAGGGCAAACGCTAGAAGAAGTAGAAGAACATAACTACAGGCACCATAAAAATGACTCCAATAGAGTTTCTTTTTCTATTATTTAGTTATTTACTCGATAAAGACAGAGATAAATCGAGAAGGGGGAGAGAAGAGAGACAGAAAGTCTCTACAGTAGGTGGGGACCGGGGGTTTGAACCTGGATCCCAGGTGCGCCACCTCCCCGGTCCAAAATGGTTTCTCATATGCATTCCTAGAAGGAAAGCCCATCGGCCAAGGGGTTGTTGTGCCCACTATACTTTGTAATGGTGTTTCATATTGGGGCTGGCAAATCATGCTCTGCAATCCAGTCTCTGTTGAACTATTTAACTCTGTTGTTGTGGTACAAGGGTAGTCACCAAGCACAGGGCCTGGATTCATAAGTCTGGCTGAGCACACAGATCACCATGAGCAAGGATTGAGGTTTGAGACCCCCACTGCCCACCTACAAGGAGGCAGCTTAATAAGCGGTAAAGCAGGTCTGCAGGTCTCTCTCTCTTTTTTTCTCTGTCTCTCCCTCTGCTCTCAGTTTCTATACTATCAGATAAACATAGATAAGGGGGCCTGGGTGGTGGTGCACTTGGCTAAATGCACAAAGACCCAGGTTCAAGCCTGTGGTCCCTGTCTACAGGGGGAAAGCTTCACAAGCTGTAAAACAGTGCTGCAGGTATCTCCCTGTCTCTCTCCCCCTCTACCTTGCCTTTCCCTCATGATTTCTCTGTCTCTATCCAAAAATAAATGAATAAAAAAACAAAAAAAAAATAGAAAGAGAGGAAGAGGAAAAAATGGCCACCAGGAGCAGTGAATTTGTAGTGCCGGCAGCTCAGAGCCCCAGCAATAACCCTGGTGGCAAGAGAGAGGCGGGAGGCGGGAGGGAGGGAAGGAGGAGAAAGAATTAACTGAACATAAAATGGAATATGTCACTGAAGACAGATAAAAGAAGGAAGCTGTAAAGTTTTCAGAGTTCTCAGCTATAGGAGGGACTGCTACTTGTCCCTCAGAACTGATTCTCTTCTTAACAAACTCTCAGATGTGAGCCACTCACACTGTCCATACCTAGGTTCTAGTTAACAGGGTATAAGTAATAATGTATGAAATGTCTGGGTCACGCCATTGTAAGAGAGACAGGAAAATGACTTGCACTCCATTTTCGCTCTTTTCCCTCCAGCAGCAGGGGCATGGAAGACAGGTGTGCTGAGCGTGAGGCATGGTCAGTCAGGCAGATGAAGGTAACACCCCTGAGAGATGGCAGAACAAAAACAGAGAGGAAAGGCTCCAGCTCCTTGCATAACCCTGTGAAACAAAGTTGTACAACTAGCCCTGTGGACTGTCAACCAAATTAGAGCTTTCCAGGAGAGAGAGAGACATCTTTAATAGTTTGCTTAAGACATTTCTATCTGGTAAAATAGTTAAAAACCAGTACTTAACTACTACATAGATTGACATTACTACATAATATAACCTGCCCTACACTCTTTCTAGTTGCCTGGAGAATTATAAACTTATGATTTTATTTATTCTTCCAGCTATCTGGCCCATTCTCCCCACCCCTTGGAGCTGGAGCCTTGAGCATGTGCAATTTTACTGTTCCAGGCTGCTCTTTCTTTCAGAACGACAGACAGAGGGAGAGGTATCACAGAACTGGAGCTTAGGGCCAATGTATCTTTCTTGTAGTACAGGGACTTGGGCCTGGATTGAGTACATGGCAAAGCAGGTGCTCTACATGGTGAGCTATCTTTCTAGCCCACTTCATTTATTCTATTGAAGAAAAAACAGCTACCATACCTGGGCAGAAGAGCAACACAGGTTGTGAGGACACAAACTAAGTAGAACACTGGGTCCAGCATGTGCTTTTGCATAATGCAATACGGGTTCGATGGTGGGTTGCAAGTTACACACAAGGCTCCAAAAATCAACGCGAAGAAAAAATAAGATAAGACACTACCAATAATGACCAACATGTGGATCCAAGTCTGTAAGACAAAAGGAGTAGGGGAAATGAATACTTACACACTGATAGGGTTTTTCAGTCTGTTCTACTAAAGAAATGACACATGAGTGGGTAAGTTGTGTACTAGATCTTAAAGAACAAAATATAAAATACTAAAGCAACAAATGAACATTTTTCATGAATAGCTCACATCACTGTATAAAAACTATAAAACTAAGTCAGATGTCAAAAGGCAGTTCTGACTAGTTGACTCAAAACTACCTGTGAACCATGAAATGTCTGGATTTTCTTTTTTAGTTTTGTTCACATTTCCCACTCACTGATCAGTTTATTCATGAAGGCAAGTTTGAGCCAGTGAAACTCGAATTTGAGCCATTCACACAGTAGTAGACATTTCCGTTACTTACCAGTATTCAAATTCTCTTCACCTAAACGGCATCCGAGGATAGAACTTTCCCACTCCCTTGAAACCAGACATGGCCCATGTCTTCCTCTGGCCATACATGAAATGTGAATGGAATGGATATGCAAAACTGATAGGAGAGAAGCTCAGAAGAGCCAGTATGTAAATTTCCAAGTTGTCTCCATTCCTTCCATGTTGACCAAAAAGTTCCCTTTGGGGACAATTCCACTTGTTGCAGTTAGTTGCCAAGACATAGCCGAGGCCATTGTGCTGCTCCTCAGGGGGACAGAGCTTTCTAGAATTTCAGCTGACTTTATAGGAACAAGAAATAAACCTGTGCATCACACAATAACCTAAACATTTTTATACTTGTATGAAGTGGCAATATAATTTTTATTTAAACTGCCTTGCTATTTAATGAAGTAAGTTCAGAACAAAAAGTAACTCGGCCTCCCTCAAACATACTATTGATGTTAGCTGCTGCAGCAGTAGAGCTTGGGGGGGGGGGGGTCTGACCTGTCACTGTAATGAAGAGAAATTACCAGGATTTATTGTGACAAAACACAGTATCCCTAAGCAGATTTTCTGTGTAACCCAAACTATGAAAAAAAGAATCATCTTTACCAAAGTTACCAGTGTTATTTCGTGCAATGAACAACGCAATTTAAAATTGCAGGTATACAATGGCATTTGTTAAGCTATTTTGGGAAGTATTACCTTTATTATTTATTTTCCTCCAGGGTTATATATATATATATATATATATATATATATATATATATAATTTGCCTCCAGGGTTATTGCTGCGGCTTGGGTGCCTATACTATGAATTCACTGCTCTTGGTGGCCATCTTTCCTTTTTTTTTTTTTTAATTGGATAGGACTGAGAGAAATTGAGAGGAGGGTGAGATAGAGAAGGAGAAAGACACCTACAGATCTGCTTCACCACTTGTGAAGTGACCCCCCTGCAGGTGGGGAGCCAGGGGCTCGAAATGAGATCCTTGAATGGGACCTTGCATTCCCTACTGTGTGTGCCTGACCCAGTGCGCCACAGCCCAACCATACCCCGCCCCCCAGGGTTATATTTTGCAAAGAAGGAGCTGGATTTCTCCTTTCTCCTCTTATCTTTGTAGATAACTTCACACGTCACAAAAACTGTTCCTTTTTTTGGGGGGGGGGGGAATATATAAACTGCTAAAAAAAAATGCTTCCTAAATCCTTTCCGGGAGTCGGGCGGTTGCGTGGTGGGTTAAACGCAGTTGGTGTGAAGTGCAAGGACCAACGTAAGGATCCCGGTTCTAGGCCCCGGTTCCCCACTTGTAGAAGAGTCGCTTCACAGGCGGTGAAGCAGATCTGTAGGTGTCTTTCTCTCTCCCCTCTGTCTTCCCCTCCTCTCTCCATTTCTCTCTATCCTAACAATGATGACATCAATAACAACAATAATAACTACAATAACAATGAAAAACAAGGGCAACAAAAGGGAAAATAAATAAAATATATTTTTTTAAAAATCCTTGCCTAAGACTACTAACCGTCATTTTTTCTCTTTCTTCCTTAATTCCTTTGTTCCCTTTTGTCGCCCTTGTAATTATTATTGATGTTGTTGTTGGATAGGACAGAGAGAAATGGAGAGAGGAGGGGAAGACAGAGAGGGGGAGAGAAAGACAGACACCTGCAGACCTACTTCACCACTTGTGAAGTGACTCCCCTGCAGGTGGGGAGCCGGGGGCTCGAACCAGGATCTTTACACTGGGAGCCTTAAGCCAGTCCTTGCCCTTTGCAGCACGTGCGCTTAACCCACTGCACTACCATCTGACTCCCTCCTTTTTCTTTCTCAAAGGTCCTTTCTTCCTTCCCACTGAGCCTTACTGCCCTAATTTTCTCCGCCTTAAGATCTACTTTCAGAACTTGAGATATTCACTTCATGGAGTCAACTTTAAATAAGTAAATACAAGGACCTGAGGTCAAAGCACCCTGAGTAAAAACCAGCATAGAGGGAAGGAGATTACAATGAGCTGGTGAGCAAGAACATGAGGAGAGTTAACCATATTCTCAGAATGTCTGACATACTGACAAAGGACTGTTGTCATGAAGGTTAGCATTTCCTAGCATGAGGAATAGTTCCTTACAGGTGTACTCTTTATATAACAGTTATTGACTTTCTTGGCACCAAGCTTTCAATCCCTTTCTTCTTAGTGAAGAAGTCTAGCATATGAGAGTCTTGGCAAAGTATTCCTCCTTCAATCAAAGACTATAGGGTACAATAAGGCAAGAGCAGAAAGAAAATAACTGAAGTTAATTCAGTACCATCATGGCAAGTCTGCCCATTAATTCCAGTTCCTGGGTCTCTGGAGTCACTCTAGTTCCTTGGGATTTTTTTTTTAAAGTATGGTTCTCCAACTTATTATTTTTTTAAAATTGATTTAACAATGATTGACAAGATTGTGGGATAAGAGGGGTACAATTCCATACAATTCAGTTCCTTCCACCAGAGTGCCATATCCTCTCTCCTCCACTAGAAGTTTCCCTATTCTTTATCCCTCTGGGACTATGGATTAAAGATCTTTATGAGGAGCAGAAGGTGGAAGGTCTGGTTTCTGTAATTGCTTCTCCACTGGACATGGGCGTTGACAAATCAGTCCATACCCCCAGCCTGTTTCTATCTTTTCTTTGTGGGGTAGGGCTCTGGGGAGGCTCTCCAACCTCTTTTTAATATCTTCTATTTGCTTATGTTAGCCAGAATCAATTATTATTACTCATAATCAATAAATTCAAACCACCATGCTTCATTTTGTTAGAGCTTTTAGCATACTAGTAAATGCCAGACTAATGTCTTCCTTAGCTAACAACTCAAAGTACCTATACTTGTTTAAATATCAAATTACAAAGATATTAGAATAACAAGTATTTTAGTTCTATAATTTACATTACTCTACACATGTGGCATTTGCAGATAGGAACCTTTTTTACCCATTAGGTTTATAAAGTTTCTTTTTAAAAAAAATATTTATTTATTTATTTATTTATTTTCCCTCTTGTTGCCCTTGTTTTTTTAAATGTATTTATTTATTTTTAAATATTTATTTATCTCCCCTTTTGTTGCCCTTGTTGTTTTATTGTTGTGCCTGATGTCGTCATTGTTGGACAGGACAGAGAGAAATGTAGAGAGGAGGGGAAGACAGAGAGGGGGAAAGAAAGACAGACACCTGCAGATCTGCTTCACCGCCTGTGAAGCGACTCCCCTGCAGGTGGGGAGCTGGGGACTCGAACAGGGATCCTTATGCCAATCCTTGCGCTTGACGCCAGGTGCACTTAACCCGCTGTACTACCGCCTGACTCCCGCCCTTGTTGTTTTATTGTTGTAGTTATTATTGTTGTTTTTAGTGATGTCCTCGTTGTTGGATAGGACAGAGAGAAATGGAGAGAGGAGGGGAAGACAGAGAGGGGGAGAGAAAGATAGACACCTGCAGACCTGCTTCACCGCCTGTGAAGCGACTCCCCAGCAGGTGGGGAGCCAGGGGCTTGACCCAGGATCCTTAAGCTGGTCCTTGAGCTCTGCTCCACATGCTCTTTACCCGCCACTTTATCACCTGACTCCCTACAGTTTCTTAATTACAGCAAGTGATAGGCAAAGTAAATTAAGAAAAAAATCCAACCCCACTTCTGAAATCATTATAAATAATTTTATAGTAGACCTCTTCTGTCACATGAAACTACAACTTCATTCAACTGTTTTAAATAGATTCACTACCAGACTGGTAAGTTTACCCCCAAATATTTGAATGGATAGCCATTAAAAATATATTCATGGATATTACAGATCCAAGAAGGATGACAGAGGACCTAGTGGAGGTTGTATTGTTATATGGAAAACTGGGAAATGTTATGCATGTACAAACTATTGTATTTACTGATGAATGTAAAACATTAATTCCCCAATAAAGAAATTTAAAAAATGAAAAAAATATATTCGTGGATATTAAATGGGTTAATCACTCATACATCCACTTAAATATTTTTTAATCACTCTATGTGTTAACCTTTTCCTAGATATTGTTATGCAATGATAAACAAAATAAACATGAACTTGATCTCAAAAAAGATAATGGTTTAGTGCAAAAGGTGGGCATGAGTTACATAATCATATGATTAAACAATAATCATAAGTTATTGTTAGACCTATGAATAAAAACTAGAGAGTGGTATGAAAAAAATAAATGGTTTGGGAGGAGCTAGCCTTTTTGTTAGAGACTAAGAAAACATCTGCACTGAAAAAGACAAGAATCCAAGAGGAAGAAAAAATACTCCCATTTAGGGAGTCAGATGTGGATGCACCTGGTTAGGTATATACATTCCAGTACACAAGGAACAGGGTTCAAGCCCCTGCTCCCCACCTGTAGGTGGAAAGCTTTACCTCTATCTCCCCTTCCCTTCTCAATTTCTGTCTGTGTCCAATAATAAATAAATGAATCTTAAGAATAAGAGAATATTCCCATTTGGAAGATGAGTTAAATGCTAAGACCCAAATATCCTAATGAGATCAATGTATCTAAGAAACTAAAAGATAGATATGTGGTTCCTGTCCATTTGATAAGTGGAGTGGAGTTTGGCAAGAGAAGTAGGGGTCATGGGGGCTGGACAGTGGTGCATAGGTTAAGCGCACATAGTACGAAGTGAAAGGTCCCACACAAGGATCCTGGTTCAAGCTTCTGGCCCCCCACCTGCAGGGGGTGTGTTGTACGTTTCATATTGGTTTGGTCTCCTTCCCCCCACCTCTGGGAGGAATTGGTTTGGCCCTTGCTAGTTTTGCGCCTTATTTCTCCCCGCCCCCTATGCTAGCAGCTCGGGAGTTCTTGGCGCAGCGGTGTGAGGAGATGCAGGACAGATCTGTGTGGTGACTAGTTTAAGGGTCTCTCTCTGCCACCAGAGCAGAAAGACAGGAGAGCACATGTTTGCCCGCTCGTGAATAAAGCTTCTCTGCCCAGCTGTGTGTATCTGGTCGTCTCTGTCTACCACCGCGAAGCTAGCCCACTGGAGCCCCGAACTTTAATGACACGGGGAAGCTTAACAAGTGGTGAAGCAGGTTTGCAGGTGTCTATCTTTCTCTACCCCTCTCTATCTTCCCTTCCCTTCTCAATTTCTCTGTCCTATCCAATAAAATAGGAAAAAAAAAATAGCTGCCAGGAGCAATGGATTTTGTAGTAGAGGCACTGAGCCCCAGCAATAAGCCCTGGAGGCAAAAGAGAGGGGGGGAGATGGAGGGTGGGTAGAATCTCATTGCATGAGGCTTTCTAGATCATCCTCAGAATTTGAGATCATATTCTAAGTACAATGCAAAGCCACTGAAAGGTTTCCACTAGAGAACAACAGAAAAATGTGACATATTTCAAAGGGATCATTTTGATTGTTATGTTAGAAGGCAAAATTCCTTTTTAATTTTTAGTTATAAGACATCACTTTAGTTGTGAACAATGCTGGCCACAGAACGATAATTGCTTCTCCAGCCCACTTTACACCTCCATGAATCACTACTATGTATATGGCACCAAGGGGACCAGGCAGGGTTTTTCCACTTTCCTTGGCTGCATGTCATGGCACAAACTGATCATTAAGAGTAGTCGAAAATCATCCTTCTTCCATGGAGCCATTATTCTTCCTAGAACCGATTATCTTGTAAGTAGGGAAGGCTTAGCAGGGTTGCTAAGCTAATAGAAGACTTTTACCCAGGCGTGAAAACTCTCAGGCTACTTCATAGGAAAGAAAACCACTCACCAAACTCTTGCTTTCAATTACCAAGTGAAGAAGAATGATGAACAGAGCAGCTGTGTTCAGGGGATTTCCAAATGTAAAGATATCAATGTCTGATCCCTGGTAAGTCTATAAAAGAAAGACAACAGAGGATCGTAAAGAATTATGTGCACTTAATGAGGTGGTTAGTATCACTTTAGTGTATAGCTCAATTGAGAGCTGAGTGTATTGTATTCTACAATGTCCCTAATAACTGACCATTAAGGATAAATTTGAATGTTCCTAGAAATATGAGTCTGACTTTCTCCCAGAGAGACCATCTAATCTTCTAACTTTTTATCTACAATTCCTCATCAATTCTGAATCATAATTCATCTTCTTGGAACTTTTTACTCATACTTCTAGCTCTTTATGTATAGATAAATATCAAATATACACACTTTTCAGAGCTGCCAACGTTTGAAGCTGCTATTATGACTATGCTGAGCTTATATCTTAGCTGAACATGTATTTCCTTCTCTCCTATGTAATACATCTTAATGTCTGTAAAAAATGTTCTTCCAATAACACAATTTTCTGGTCTTTCACGGTTCTAACCATTCTCTTCTGATTACACTTCAGAATGCCCGATCTATATGTCTCTTCAAATACCATATACACAGAATGTTCTTTTTCTTTTTTTAGAGGCAGAGAGAGAAAGAGAGTGAAAAGTAAGAGACCACATCACTGAAGCTTCCTTCAAGGTGTGTGAGGGGTCTAGGCTCAAACCTGGGTCAAACACATGACACAATAGTGCACTATCCAAGAAAGCTATTCTGCCAGCCCAACAGAACATTCTAACATTCAAGTCACTTAATAAAATCTGTTAACAAAATACATCATCTTTTTCACTTATACTATAGTTTTGTCAACACCATCAAGCTAGTGTTTTCTTCTAGGTTGGGGTGAGTATAGTAGCTATTCATACAATACTATCTCTACTGCTTTGTGCTTGTTGTTGTCCTAGGATTGATCATTTATTTTATTTATATAAATATTTTATTTATTTATTAATGAGAGGGATAGGAGAAAGAGAGAGAAAGAACCAGACATCACTCTGGTACATGTGCTGCTGGGAACTGAACTCAGGACCTCATGTTTGAGAGACCAATGTTTTATACACTGTGTCACCTCCCAGACCACTATTTATTTATTTATTTATTGCTTCCAGGGTTATCACTAGGGCTCAATACTTGCACTACGAATCCACTGCTCCTGGAGGCTATTTTTTCCCCTTTTGTTGCCCTTGTTTATCGTTGTTGTTGCTACTGCTGTCATTGTTGTTGGATAGGGCAGAGAAAATGAGAGAGGAGGGGAAGACAGAGAGGGGGAGAGAAAGATAGACACCTGCAGACTTGCCTCACCGCTTGTGAAGCGACTCCCCTGTAGGTGGGGAGCTGGGGGCTTGAACTAGGATCCTTACGACAGTCCTTGTACTTTACGCCATGGGTGCTTAGCCCTCTGTGCTACCGCCCCAGCCCCCTATTTATTTATTTATTTATTTATTTATTTATTTATTTATTTATATTTGATAGAACAGAGAGAAATTGAGAGGGGAAGTAAAGATAGAGAAACACCTGCAGTACTGCTTTACCACTCATGAAGCTTCCCACTGTGGAGTTGAACTCGGGTCCTTTTGCATGATAATGTATGCACTCAACCAGGTGCACAATTGTCCCAGCCACCTAAGATTTTAAATTAAATTTTACACATCATCTGGTCATATTCCTTCATTCTTTTCTCAGGCTTTTCAGTTTTGGGAGAAGGGCTGAAATTTAGTGTTCCCAATTTCATTCTTGTAAGATTAGGTAAAATTACCCAGCAAATATTAATAACAGCTTTCATATTCTGGCTTCCTTTTCATATTCTCCCTTCCTAATTTTAACTCTTCTAATTATGTGACAGAACTTTCAATTTATTCAAGTCACTGATGAAAACCATTAAGTAATACAGGGCTGGAAAAGAAACCTAAGAAAACCTGCCTAGGAACTTCTCTCCAAATTTAATCCATTACCTAACATATTTGGAAAAAGGATTATGATTTAGTCCATTTTATAATCAACTTGATTACATGAATAATTTCCCCTAAAATATCCACATTATATATACTGCCATCAGCAACAAAGTCTGAAAAAAGCACCACTAGTTCATTAATAAAAAGGACTCACATAGTAAGGCACAAAGAAGCAGACCAGGCTTTGATAAAAGGCATCCAGCAAAGTGATCCAGAAGGTGAGAGGTAAGTATGCCTGAAAATGAGACAGATGTGGGTAAGGGCATAAGATAAATAAGGGACAAAGCAAATTCAAGAGACAACATGACCCAGCACTTAATATTTGCTTTTCTGAAAGAAAATTTTTCCTCTTCATCTCTCACTTATAAAACCGAAGGGACTTGCAGATAGTGATGGGAGAGTGAGAGGTGATCATAGTTGAATGAGATGACTTCATAGGTGAAAAAAAATCATTAAGAAGCTATTCTTTATTCTTTTGGCTTTTTTCATTGGGTTAATATAAAATCCATCTGAAATAGAGGTAACGGTACTAATTTTTTGACTACCTGATGATCAAATATGATACTTATAATAAGATGATCAAGCTATATCTGATACATAGCAGGTACTCAACAAATACTAATTAGACTAATAAACTTTTCATATAACTTTTCGTGTGCCAAACTGCTTCCAATAAAAAGCTTGTAGAATGAAGGAAAAGATTCTTGTTATGTGACTGAAAAATGTTTTCAAACAAGAGTCATTTTTTGCTGATTGGCAGTAGTTGTATACATTGATCCTGAAGCTACATCCAAATCTAGCAAGATAAATACTAACATGTAGTAGTGAAGAAAAAAATAGATACAGAAAAAAAATATATCATATCTTTGGACTTGTATTTCTTATCATGTTCTCAATCTTAGTTTCCTCTAAATGCAATGTAAAAAGAAAAAGCTGAAACTTGCTTGAAAATGTCTAATTGTCTCCTAAACAACAAAGTTTTATGAATATATAAATTCACTATATATATATATATATTCTCCCATTCCTTCAAAAACTACATTTGGAATTTTTATATCTATCTTCTTCAAAAATCTCTTATCTTACAGAATATCAAAATCATGAATAATAATATCAAAACCATGGAGATTGTTTCTAATATGTTTTTCTCTGTGTCTTCTTTTACTATATCCTCATTGTTAATGATATTATATTTTTCTCTCTTCACTTGAGTGTCCATAAAGTCCAAACGAAGTGGTGGAAGAAAGTATGGCAGAGTCAAAGTGGCTACCAAAAAGACACTGGACAAGAGAGAACAATTTGGGCATAAGATTAATTATAATTTTATGTTTCTGGGGAACTCCAAGTTGCTCAAAAGACCTAGGGGAAAAAGTTAAAATACAATTCTCCACATTTGTGTGCATAAGGAGAATTGGGGATGTAGAAAAAGAAGGGTCATGGAGGAGATAAATGAGAGGCTTTAATGCTCATGGAAATGATTGACTCGGGGATCTCCTGGAAACTAAAAGGGAAACTCTGGACATGCAGAGCAACCCAGGAAAAGGAGTTTGTGTGGATGATGAAAGACGGGCAATAAATGATGGCTTCTCCTCTGGAGGAGACAGATTCTGTAACTCCAGAGAGTACATTTCATGAAACTCAAGACAGGAAGTGGCTGGCTCAAGCACAAAACAGAAACTATGTGGAAGTCAAGCTCAAAGAAAGGACAACTCTTCTGGGAGGTAAAGTCAATTAAATCAATTACCTTTTATCAATAGCCACATGCTGGGATTCTTCCTGCAATTACCATATAGTATAAAACTGATCAGCTTGATAAGACAATGTGTATATAGAACTAATAACAGATTTAACAACAGAAACAATGATCTCAACTCTTTCAAGGGTAAGGACTGATTGCAATTTCAATTGGTACAAATGAAACACTAGCTTAAATTAAAACACTAGCTATGAAAACTTTTAAGGTGCTCCCCCCTTTTTTTACCCCCAAAAAGAAATTGGTATTTTAGAGCCTCGGGTACAAAACAACTTTCATTAATACCAGCTACATGTTTCTGCATCCTGGTCTTGAACTTTAATTCAGATTGGATTCCTTTAGAAGTTTAGATAGATCCTTGATCTGAATGGACTGAGGAGCACTTTAAGATAATAAGGATTTTATCTTCCTTGAAAAGCTGAATGTGTGACTACTGTGTGTTGATTGCACTGAGTTGCCTCAGGGCATTAAATTACTCTCTAGTATGAGGAGACAGTTCAAATCAAAATAAAGTAGACTCATCAAGATAAATGCATCATTCCAAAGTCAGGATTTCCTCAAATTTCTGATTAATTCTGGAGTATAAAAAATAATACTCCTAAGAGATTACTGTGACTAAAATTTTTAACACATATTATCTTATGCCTCAAAACTATCCAGAAAATATACTGAAGCACATGCAAGTGAAATAACTTACTAAGGTCATCTACCACAAAATCAGAATTGAAACTGAGGTTAAGAATACTCCATAATTTCTAACTTTGGCTAATTTAACCCGGTGTCTTCAACATAGTGAGTGATGCTCTAATGAAAATTTCATATATATATATATATATATATATATATATATATATATATATGACTGTGTGTGTATATGTAATTTGTTTTATTTTTTGAGACAGATACAGATAGAACACTGCTCAGCTCTGGCTTAAGGTGATACAAGGGATTGAACCTGAACCTCAAAACCTCAGGTATGTAAATCTTTTTGCTTAAGCCATTACGCTGTCTCCCTGGTCCGAGAACAGATCTCTTATTTTGGGCCTCATTTTGTCTGTCCAGTGCTTAGGAAATCTTTCAACCTGGATGTGAGGGCGATCTGGCTGGGACATCTGTCACCCTATTGATCACCGGGGTTGATGAGGCTGATCTGGCTAGTTAGGTAGGTGTCCCCTTCCTCCTTCACCTTTCCATGTGTGTCCCTCCTGAAGCTACACACTCAATCAAAGAGGATAATCTTCCCTGAATAGAGATAGACCTGATGAGTGTATACAAGTAGCTATGCTCCTCTGCTAGAACCTCCAATCAAACTCTCTAGGAAATCTTTCCTCATAATTCTATCCATGTGGCTCAGCTCTGCCCTCAGGGATGCGATATGCCCATGGTCAGTGAGAAAACATTCTTTTTAGGCACAGTGGTAAGTAAACACAGGGAAAGGCACTGAACTTGAGCCAGACCATATATTAAGACCAAGACATTTAGTTACTATAAGAAAAAAGAGCCTCCTGTCATCATCACTGCTGGCTTTTGCAGCAATGCAAGCCAATACATTTCCCTTTTTAATTAAGGCAAATTGAGCTCACAGAGTCCTCTACTCAAAGTGCGAATATCTAACTGAGCTGACCCATCTACTTGATCTACTTATGGGTGTCCAGAGGTTCCTGGTTCACTTCAGTTCTTGTGATTCTGACCATGTACTTTCAAGAGCACTTTAAGTCAATAAATAGGGGGCATATGGAAGTGACTCAAGGTCTGAAGACAGCATCAAAGGTTTTCCTGTAGCACAGCAAATGGCAGACAGCATGGGCTCAGGTTCAGCTGCACCAGCTAGGAGCTATGTGATACAGACAGGCTATTTAAGTACCTACCTGTCCGTGACTTTTTCCATTTAAAATGTTTGACTAACAATAGCACCTATCTGGCAGGGTCACTTTGGGGATTAGAATTCTATGTATTATTTAGAATAGTACCTAGCACTGAGAGCTCAGAATGACAGGAATGCAGAGGTTACACAAGCTCTTGTGTCAAATATGAATACATAATGAGCCCTAGGTCAGATCACTGGGGTTTACAGTTAACAGTGTTTATACACTTTCTTCATATTTGGAAACTACTCTTTGTCCTGATGCAGTTTTCTAGTTCTGTTCTCAACTCTGACACCATCTTCCCAGACAATACTTTTAGCCCACCTGCATGTTAGCTGTCAGGCTCAGGCAAAAAATAGTAAAGTCATGGGCCCTTTTAAATATACCTAAAATAGATTTCCTAGCTTTCTCCCATACAAAGACCTTAGTTCCACCTGCTCTATTTTTACCTTTAGGTTCCTGTTTACAATTTATCCTGCTTTATATATTTTTTTGTAATTTTTATTTATAAAAAGGAAACACTGACAAAAACCATAGGATAAGAGGGATACAACTCCACACAATTCCCACCACCTGAACTCCCTATCCCATTCCCTCCCCTGATAGCTTTCCTATTCTTATCCTTCTGGGAGCATGGACCAAAGGACATTATGGGCTTCAGAAGGTGGAATGTCTGGCTTCTGTAATTGCTTCCCCGCTGAACATGGGCATTGACAGGTCGATCCACACTCCTAGCCTGTCTCTCTTTCCCTAGTTGGGTGGGGCTCTGAGGAAGTGGGGATCCAGGAAAACAAACAAGCAAACAAATAAAAAACCTCTAATATAGTCATAAGCCCTTTGGAATATACCTAAAATAGGCCTACGAACTATCTACAAAAAGGAGACCCCCAAATCTTCATCTGAACTATTCCAGCCTTTAGGTTCATGATTAGTCAACAATTTGTTTGGCTTTATGTTAACTCTTCTTTCAGCCACCAGGTTCCAGATGATACTGTGATGCCAACTGGACTTCCCTGCTTTATATGTTAATGCTTTTCAGCCACTAAGCTGCAGATGCTACCATGATGCTATTCCGACTTTCCTGGGCAGAGGACCTCACCAATTTGTCATGGAACCTCACCTCCCCAGAGCATTATCCCACTAGGGAAAGATAGAATCAGGCTGGGGGTATGGATTGATCTGCCAACGACCACTCTCAGAGGAAAAGCAATTACAGAATCCCACCTTCTGTACCCCATGAAGAATTTTGGTCCATACTCCCAGAGGGATAAAAAATACGGAACCTTCCAATGGAGGAGATGATATATGGAACTCTGGTGGAGAGAAATACATGGAATTCTACCCTTGTTATTTTACAATATTGTTAATCATTATTAAATCACTACTACTACAACAACTACTACTACTACTACTTCTAATAATAATAATAATAGTGCCTGGCACAACAGGAGGTACTGCATAAATGCTCATAAGTATTATACAAGTACTGATTATTATTACATTTCTGAAAGATGAATTACAAAGAAAAGAATTTTAAGGCAGCAACCCAAACAACCATCCACCTCAATATTCTAGGAAAAATTCATTGGAGACAGTGACAGAGGGAAGGAAAAGGGGACAAATCTAAGTAATGTGCCAGAGATAGATTGACAGGATTAAGATACTACTGAAGTGGAGGTGGAACAGAATTTAGAGAGGGAAGCCATTAAGATCACCCCACTGGTTTGTATGAAGGTAGAATGTGAAGAATTTAATTTTGGCTTTAGGACCAAATTGAGAAGAATCCATGCCCTGGCTTTGCTACTTTTTAGCTTTGAGGTTTTTTTTTTTTTTTTTAATTGATTTAATAATGATTGACAAGATTGTAGGATAAGGGTACAATGCCCACCACCAGAGTTCCACATCCCATCCCCCTCATGAAATATTTCCTATGTTTTATCCCTTTGGGAGTATGGACTCAGGTTCACTATGGGGTGCAGAAGCTGGAAAGGTCTGGCTTCTGTAATTGCTTCTCTGCTGGACATGGGCATTGGCAGGTCAATCCATACTCCCAGTCTGTTTTTATCTTTCCCTAGTGGGGCCGGGCACTGGAGAGGTGAGGTTCCAGAACACATTGGTGAGGTCATCTGCCAGAGAAGTCAGGTTGGCATCATGATAGCATCTGCAACTTGGTGGCCGAAAAGCATAAGATGTAAAGCAGAACAAACTGTTTAATAATCAGGAACCTAAAGGCAAGAATATAGAAGATGAGATTTGGGGTGTCCATTTTGGAAAAAGCTAGTAGGTATATTTTAGCTATATCCCAAAGGGCCAATGACTTTACTAATTTTGCCTGAGTCCCACAGCTAACATGCAGGTGGACTAAAAGTAATATTAGGGAAGATGGTGCCAGTGTTGAGAACAGGACTAGAAAGCAGCATCAGGGCAGAGAGAAACTCCCAAATATGGTAAAATTACATAGATACTGTTAACTGTAAACCCTATTGATCTGATCTGGGCTCCATTAATACTCATTAATGGAGTAATACTCATTAATACCCTTTAATACTCATTAATACTCCATTAATACTGAGCTCGAATCCTATGGTCATAGCCAGGAACATTCTAGGCCACACTCATTTCAGGACTCATCTTCCTCGAGTGGCAGAGTATGGCGACCCAGCCTCCCTTTGGAGAGTGGAGCCGTCCCTACCACTGTTGTTATATAGTGAGGACAAGGTCCTGTAGAGGCCCACAAGAGGGTTTAAGATACTGTTCCTTATAGAGATGACCAGTGATGGTGGAGAGAGAGATATGTTAGAGGCCTCGGCCTATCATATTTATGTGGAAATGCCAGGATTCCCTGACTAGGGTCCTGGATGATGGGGTTTGAAATTTTTAGGAAAATTACCTAACCCTTTGAAGGTTCAGATTCTTTACTCTGGGATGGGAATAATATTAGGTTCTGATTCAAAAGTACTTTTGTGAAGACAAGTTAACACAGGTGAGTTTGCATAGTAGATGGCAGAGTGGAGTTCAGTAAATCCTAGGTATTATGAGTTAGGTCTAAATACTGAATTTCTTCTTAAAAGTACATTAAGGTGTTTCATAGTTTCACTTGAGAAATGAATTATCCCCTATCTGCTATGTTAGGAGATCTCATTTGATATCACCACATAATTCAACTAGCTTTAGATAGTCCTGAACAAACCATAATACTTGAGACTAGCTGATACAAAAGAATGTCCTGGATATATATCAGCCCAAGCATTTTGCTTGGGCACATACCTCTGATTTCTGACCGCTCTTGTAAAGTTCAGGCAGTTGCATAAGGGTTTCTGCAGAGACATCTTTCTCCAAAACACCATAGATGACAGGCGGGGCCGATGTGAAAAGGAGGTTGAAGAAAATCAAAACCCAATAGTCAGTCATAGATGTTCCTGAAAACCCACAGAAGAACTGGTACCAGAAAAGGAGGTTCACATAGGCCTAGGGACACAAAAAGGAACATTTCGCATCTTAGAAGCAGCAGTGGGTGTTGTGACTGTATGTGCCATTTTGCAGTCAAATGCTCTACCACTGAGCTATACCCCTAATATGTGCCATTTGGAAGTATGTGATTTTAGTCTCTCTCTCTTTCTCAAGAGTTGCTCCCCCTCTTACAGAGCAGAAAACCACAATTCACCTTGCAGTGTTTTTGCTAAATTATTTTTTAAAAATTAAAACACATGCATACATATAAACACATATACTTACTAGGTCCCAAATGCATGTTTGAAGAGCTTTTCTAAGAGCTTATAGATAATCCACTGAATATTATTAATAGCTAAAGAATAGTGGGTGTTCCCATTTTACAGAAGAGGCTAAGGAACTTGCCCAAAGTTGTTAGGTTAACAGCTGACAGCAGCAGTATTCAAATTGAGATATGATAGCAGTAGATAATAAAATCTTCATCTAGTCTCTAGAATGTACCAGGCATATAAAAATGTTCATTCTCTTGCTTCCCAGATTAATGAGTTCTTTCTAGTTGTAAAATAGGATGGTGCCGGCCAGGTGACAAATCATCCTAGTTTGCCTGAAACTGAGTAGTTTCCTAGGTCACGGGACTCTCACTGATACAGCTGGGATAGTCTAGGAGAACAGGGGCAGCTCATGCTAGAGGTCAGACACATGCACTCTATATAGTTACCTCCAGAATTTTGTTTCAGATAAACTATTAGCAAAAGCTCTGTGCCAAGTTTTACTTCGTGTTTTCCATTTCTGTACTTTCTTAAGTTCTGCCTGTGAGTGAGATTATCCTTCTCTTTATGGCTTATCTCACTTAACATGATTCCTTCAAGCTATAGGGTATATTGCACCAAAGCAAAGTACTCTGGGGGCAGTAGAGGCAGGGGTTTGGTAGAGGAATCCTGGTGTATGATTGTGGAGGGGTACTTCCGTGAAGGGTGAGTGTTTTGCAACTATCACAGGGAGATGAGAAATTGTACCTATGTGTCAACAACTGTACTGTAAACCATTAATTCCTCCAGTAAAAAAAAATTAATTAAATAAACCTTGAGGGCCAGGTAGTGACACACCTGGTTGAGTGCACGTTACCATGAGTAAGGATCTAGGTAGGACCCACTTCCTCACCTGCAGAGGGGACACTTCACTAGCAATAAAGCAGGTCTGCAGTTGGTCTATCTTTCTCTCTCCCTTCCTCTCTGTCCTATCAAAAAATAAAATAAGATCATAATAAAGCTCTGTGCCACGGAACTTGGATCACTAAGTTTCATAACTTTAACTTACAGATCACACCTTCCCTGGCATCACACAAAGACAGAGACACTATTTATTTTAAATCTTTAATAAAATATGATTAGTTCTTATTAAACTTGGACTAAGTGTGATAATTCCACACTAAAGTACCAAGAGTTTCCTGAAAAGTTCAGGAAAAAAAAATATTTTGCCAACAGACAGAATAAGTTGCACATATGAGGAATCCTAAAAAAAATAAGGTTATTTGTATAAAATGGAGTTACTCTTTTAACTAGAGAAGGCATTTCAATAACATGAAAGAAATTTGTCTTTACTGATAATATACCACAACTGAATTTTAAAAGACTAAGGATAAATTTGGCCTTAAAAAAAAAAAGACAATGTGGTTACATAATCATCCATTTAGAAGGGACATAAGAAAAGCATCTAAGGTCAACATGATTTGAAAGGACATTAAAATTGAAGTGGGATGATATAGATTAAAAGCCAGAACTTCTAATCTAATTCTGCCCTTTTAGGAATTACATAATCAAACTAAAGGTCCTTGACCATCACATTACTGCCAAGTACAAATGTGATTTATAGGCTTGCTAGGAAATGTTTCCATTTGTGACTGAGATCCAGCTATAGGCTTAGGCATCATACTGGGTTTTCATCTGTACCTGCTCTTGCAATATCCCACCAGGGATATCAATTTGGGGGACTGCAGTTATTATTATTATTTTTTTGTATCATCTGTAAAGTGGACTCAAACCTTTTCAGTTTCTACTGACAGACAGCATTAAACATTTCATAATGTTGCCTGTCAAAATCTTTTCATGAAAGGTCAGAAATTGGATTTTTAAATGAACCAGACAGAACTTAATTGAATTTAAACGCATAGGGAATAGCAAATGCAAGCAGATGGACATGCCTAGCAATTTGCTGCCAGCAACTGAAACCAGATTATTTCTGGTAAAGCAGCAGGAGTGCTCCTGGCTGCTCCCAGCACATCCTGAACCAGAACAGTTAAACGCAGGGCCTTCCTCTTCATGCCTCGCTCACACACGAGTGGATGGTGGGAAGTTGGAAGGGGAAAATTCAATCGAACCACATACCACATTCTTGTAGAAAAAATAGAGAATCATGTTGGAAAGGCGTGTGTAACACCAGTGCCCATGGACAAGAAGGAGCTTTTGAAGATGTTTAAACTGAGAAACAGCAAAGTCACTGGCCATCACAGCCTGCAGAAACAATAGGGAAGAATGTCACTCTGTAGCATCAAACTTACTAGAGGCTCTACATACAGACAGTTTGTCAGCTTCATCCTCAGCACATCTGCAGACTTAGATGAGTCCAACTGGCTCATTCAGACCAAAAACAAAACAACCATGGAAAAGCTCTAACAGGTTTCCCAGAGTTACTACTCAGCTTTCCAGTATGGTCCCATGAAGCACCATTTCTTTGGCTACTACTCGTGATACAATTTTAGGAAGTAAATTTTTCATAGAAAGTAACTCTCACAGAACAATTTTCATGTAAAGTGTGTGAGTTTCTTTTCAGAGAGGAAAATAGTAATGAGTATAGCAGTCCTGACTTTACATGACTTTTTGTAATGTGTCAGGCAGACAGAATTCATTATTCACAGAGGTACTAAATTTACAAGTTCTGGGAAACCTTACGTCTCAAAGTTCACCTTCCTTTGACAGCATCTGCTACACGCGTGCGCGCGCACACACACACACACACACACACACACACACACACACACACACTGCAGTCTTTTGGATAAGCTTCTGTCTTAATTTTGTGCCTAAAATCAATCTCTCTCTCACTCTCTAACACACACACACACACACACACACACACACACTCAGGTATATAGTGTGTGCACAAATAGAATACTCCCATCTCCCTCATCTCTCAGGATTTTTAAGTCCTTTATTGAAATACTTAATAATTTTTATAAATATCAGCAATCTACTTCATATATATACATATATATGCAAATATATATGCATATTCTTAAGATTCAGACAAGTTCTACATTCAAAATGAACAAATGAACCACACAATGAAAGTTAGACAGAAAAATACCATAGTGTCCGTCCAGTAAATAACCAGTGAATAAATAAACAAATTTCCCGTCTTCCACTCCTGAGCTGACAATGCCCTTATTTGACCACAGAGACTTTCACCACAAAGCTCATTGTTCTTGGACGAACATCTACTCACCTGCATGCCTTCTTGACCTGAGATGCCTATTCCAATGTCTGCCACTTGTATCATGCTAACATCATTGGCACCATCACCTTCATGAAGAAGAATACAAAGAAACATATGTGCAATATAGGAAAAAATGTAGATTCTGTAAGTCAGTAGTGACCACTCAAGCAAACAAACCCTTCAAAGTTTTTCCCATGTCTCCAAGTTGTCTGAATGCCAATTAAACAAAATTAAATGGCATCACTTTACCATCAGGAAGACTGGACTCAAGGGGCTGGGTGATAGCACACCTGGTTAAGTGCATGTATTACCATACACAAGAACCCAGGTTCAAGCCCTGGTTCCCACCTGCAGAAGGAAAGCTTCACGAGTGGTGAAGAAGTGCTGCAGGTGTCTCTCTGCCTCTCCCTCTCTAACTCACCCACCTTCTCAATTTCTTTCTGTTTTTTCAAATAAATATTTTTTAAAAGGAACTTTGGACTCAATACTGCTTAAAAATTCTTCGTATTAATGGGACCTATCTGAAATGACCTCTTCTTTCTCCATACTATTCACACTACTTTCAATTAAAGGCGAAGATAAGACTTGTTTTTTTCCAGTGATTGTATGTGCAATTGCTCTTTTCTCTTAAAAAATATGTATATAGCTATTTTGAAGGGGAGGCATGACAGTACTAAACTGTGGCATATGGTGGAGCTGAGGATTGAACCTGATATCTTTGGGACCCCAAGCATGTTATCATTGTGATACCTGCCTGGCCTTGTTTCTCTTTTCTTTTCTTTTTTTAATATCTACTAATAATTTTCTTTATTTCATCAGAAACTATTTGTTGAATTCCTTGAAGACAATGAGAAGTTACCAGGGAATTTAATAGGCTTAAAATCTCGGTCCTTGCCTACTAGCTATCTACAAAATGGAGGACCCCTCAACTCTTCATCTGCACTATTTCAGTCCTTAGGTCCATGATTGGTCAATAATTTGTTTGGATATGCATGTTAACTCTCTTGTCAACCACCAGGTTCCAGATGCTAGCATGAGGCCAATCACACTTCCCTGGACAGACAAACCCACCAATGTGTCCTGGAGCTCTGCTTTCCCAGAGCCCTTCCCTCTATGGAAACAGAAAGACAGGCTGGGAGTATGGATCAACCCGTCAACACCCATGTTCAGCAGGGAAGCAATTACAGAAGCCAGACCTTCGACCTTCTGCATCCCACAATGACCTTGGGTTCATACTCCCAGAGGGTTAAAGAATAGGAAAGAAAGAGCTAGAAGGAATTATGTTAAGTGAGCTAAGTTAGAAAGACAAAGATGAGCATGGGATGATCCCACTCATCAACAGAAGTTGAGAAAGATCAGAAAGGGAAATTAAAGGCAGGATCTGACTAAATTGAAAGTAGGGCATCAAAGTAAAAACCCTGTGGTGAGCGGGAGGGTGGGCATGCGGCTTCCTGAGCCGGCAGGGGTGGGGGTGGGGGTGGGGACACACAAACTTTGGTGATGGGAATGGGGTCTATGTACACACCTATTAAACTGTAGTCATATAAATCACTAGTTAATTAATATGAGGGGGGGAAATTGATTGTAAGTCTAACAAAGGGACTTTTCAAAGCTAACCCAATTACCAAATAATGTGATGTTAACAGTAACTATCCATTGTCTTCTCGAACCCTAAGACAGCAGGAACCTCACATTTCCACTACAGAGCCTAAACTTCCCCCAGTCCTGGAACCTAGGGTAAGGCCCACTTTCCCGTATGCTTCTCCCAATTCTTATCAAATAATATTGCATCTGCTGATGGCAACCTAATCAATGCAACGAGTGCCACCCCAGCATGCTTCACTTCAGACTGTGTCCAGAGACTTCAGGTGTGGAACGACAACCCTTCAGCTTCATCACTTGGGTGAGACCTTTCCTTTCATAGTATTCTCTAATTCCATCCCAGGTGGTTCACTTCCTAACAAAGTCCCAAAACCTAGATATAGACCAGATTCCAGGAGCTAGAGCATATGTTCACAGGTATCCATAAACTAGAGCAAATATATACCTGAAAACAGTAGTACACCAGAGTTTGCAGTGAATACCCTCCAACACTTCATCTCCACTATTCCAAGTTTGTATGTTAACTCTCTTTTCAGCCACTAGGTTCCAGATGCCATCAGGATACCGGCCAGGCTTCCCTCTGAAGACCCCACCAATGTGTCCTGGAGCTCAGCTTCCCCAGAGATTCACCCTTCTAGGGAAAGAGAGAGGCAGACTGGGAGTATGGATTGACCAGTCAACGCCTTCAGCGGGGAAGCAATTACAGAAGCCAGACCTCCCACCTTCTGCAACCCACAATGACCCTGGGTCCATGCTCCCAGAGGGATAGAGAATGGGAAAGCTATCAGGGGAGGGGATGGGATATGGAGATCGGGTGGTGGGAATTGTGTGGAGCTGTACCCCTCTTATCCCCCCAACACATTTGAAGCTTAAGAAGAGATATCTTATTTCTGATGGTAATATTTGCTGTTCCTAACTGTCCATAAATCAATTATTTGCTTTCTGGTAACTGGTTCTCAGTTGTTCTTGAGGAAAATATGCATCTATGCAATCTACTAAAATAAACACAACCCCCCAGATTTAGGATGGGCAGTTGATCCAGGCCTAGACAGTCACCATATTCTGTCCTTTGGCATCAGTGGTTAGCAAAGAAATGGACATGAGCCAAGTTAATTGCTATAGTTGAATTACCAGATTTCTAGCCTCAGGAACATCTGGATCCTGGGAGCTGAACAACTCATTTATTTACATGTTCTTTCAATAGGATAACAGAAAAAGATTTTTTGTGTTAACCATAACACTTAATTCCTGCAATTTATGAAAAGCTACTATCTTATCACTTGGGTATCTAACAGGTTAGGATGTGGATTTGAGAGTTGTCAGTGGCTATTTTAGCATCTAGGAAAGAAGCAACTTGAAACTGAACACAATCCACTGCAAAAAAAGAGACTGAAAGAGATCAGTTGAGCCCTTATCTTGCTAACTTCGAAATATTGCCTTTCATTTGCTTTTATACTTATCTTTGGGGGGGGGGAGCTTACTTAGTATCAAGGTTTTAAATATCATCAGCAGATTTGCAAGTCCTACATTTGTAACTCAGGCCAATTTCTCACTGCTAACTACCAGACTTCATAGCTGTCTGCCTATTTAAAACCACTGGTTAGGCATCAAAGAGACTTTTCAAAGTTAACAAGTGTAATATACTGAATCTCTCTTTGCAAATGGCAGATTCGTCTTTTCTTGTCCTTTAATCACACATCTAACCCACAGCAGATATCAACTCTTCAAGTGATGTCCATGACTCTACCGTGCCTCACTCTACACCCACCAGAGCTCAAACCACCATCCTTTTATGCCTGAATTACTTCACTGGCTCCAGTTTGTGTCTTTGCTGTCCCAACATTTACTCTCAACACATTAGCCAAAGCAGTTCTTTTAAACTTTAGACAGAGCATGTTGCTCCTCAGTACAAAATTCTCCAATGTCTCTGTTTTCTTCACTGAATGTCAAAATTATATTGATCTTACATGGTCTGGCCACCTATACCACCTCTTGCTGGGAAATTGTGCTGATGCAGTCACATCTACCATGTTGTCCCCTCAGGCTACTGCTAGTTCCTGCGAGAGTTGGGACATTCTTGGAGTGCCTGTTCAGCCATGTTGTGCCCTCAGGGCATTGTCTATATCCCCACGATATTTGGAGTGCTTTGGTTACTCCTCCCCCCTTCCATTCTCACGAGAGTTATTATCCTATCCTGGAGTGCTATGGTTACTCCTCCCCCTTCCCATTCTCGCGAAAGCTGCTCCTATAAAAGCCTTTCTTCTTCTGCACCTCGCTCTCTTGCCAGCGCTTCACTCGCTCTCTTGCCAGCGCTTCACTCCGGTGTTCAGACGCAGGAAAGGTTACTGCATGAGGCGGCCATTTTCGCTACCTCCATGTGGCCCAACCTGCTTCTCTAGCACCCAACTCTGAGGTGCCAGCGCAAATAAAGATTTGTGTTTCCTCTTCGCTCCGGACCCCTCCTCTCTCTCTTCTCCGCGGCCCACGCACAACAACAACCTCTCTTGTCCTTAAATAACCTGCAGAAAACACTTCACTTTGCTTAATCAGTTTTGGTCTTGAACATACCCTGCACAGTCTATGGTTTCCAAGTGCACTGTCTTCTTCCCCAGGTCACCTATGACTGGCTTATCATTTCCTTCAAATCTCTCCTCAAACACAATTTTATCATTAAAAAAATATTTACTTTGGTGCCCTACTTCCAATTTGGTCAGGTCCTGCTTTTAGTTTCCCTTTCAGATCTTCTTACTCAACTTCTGTTGATGAGAGGGATCATCCCATACTCATCTTTAACTTTCTGACTTAGCTCACTTAACATAATTCCTTCTAGCTCTGTCCAAGATGGGTCAGAGAAGGTGGGTTCATTGTTCTTGATAGCTGCATAGTATTCCATTGTGTATATATAACACAGCTTTCTCAGCCACTCATCTGTTATTGGGCACCTGGGTTGCTTCCAGGTTTTAGCTATTATGAATTGTGCTGCTATGAACATAGGAGTACACACCTCTTTTTGGTTGGGTGTTATGGAGTCCTTGGGGTATAACCCCAGGAGAGGAATTACTGGATCATATGGAAGGTCCATGTCTAGCCTTCTGAGAGTTTACCAGACTGCTCTCCACAGAGGCTGGACCAATGTACATTCCCACCAGCAATGTAAAAGGGTTCCTCTGTCCCCACAACTTCTCCAGCATTTGTTGCTGCTGTCCTTTTTGATGTATGCCATTCTTACAGGAGTGAGGTGGTATCTTAGTGTTGTCTTAATTTGCATTTCTCTGACAATCAGTGACCTAGAGCAGTTTTTCATATGTTTGTTAGCCTTTTGGATCTCCTCTGAGGTGAATGTTTTGTTCATATCCTCTGCCCATTTTTGGATGGGGTCATTTGCTTTTTTGGTGCTAAGTTTGCCGAGCTCTTTATATATTTTGGTGATTAGCTTCTTGTCTGATGTATGGCATGTGAAGATCTTCTCCCATTCTGTGAGGGGTCTCTTTGTTTGTTTAATAGTTTCTTTGGATGTGCAGAAGCTTTTCAATTTGATGTAGTCCCATTGGTTTGTTTCTGCTTTAGTCTTCCTTGCAATTGGGTTTGATTCATCAAAGATGTCCTTGAGGTGTAGGTGGGAAACTGTTTTACCAATGTTTTCCTCTAAGTATTTGATTGTTTGTGGTCTTTGATCCATTTGGAGTTGATTTTTGTTTCTGGTGAGATAAAGTGGTTCAATTTCATTCTTCTACATGTTACAACCAGTAAAAACCCTGTGGTGAGGGGTAGAAATGCAGCTTCCTGGGACAGTGGGGGGTGGGAGTGGGTGGGAGAGACGGGTCACAGTCTTTTGGTGGTGGGAATGGTGTTTATGTACACTCCTAGTAAAATGTAGTCATATAAATCACTAGTTAATTAATACGAGAGGGGGAAAATTAATTGTATGTCTCGAAGTTTTTCAAAACACAAACAATCTTTTTAATATATAGGCTGTGTAATTGATATGAAGACTCTCTCAAAAGCCTAGACCAAGTAGATCAGAAGCAACCAATAGCACAGCTATATATAAGATACTGGGTACTGTACAGCAAACCCTAACAAAAGGACTTTTCAAAGTTAACCCAATTTCCAAATTATGTGATGATAACATTAACTATCGATTGTCTTTTTGAACCCTAAGACAGCAGGAACCTCACATCTCCACTATAGAGCCTTTACTTCCCCCAGTCCTGGAACCCTTGGATAGGGCCCACTTTCCTGTATGCCTCTCCCAATCCATATCAAATAATATTGCATCTGCCAATCACAACCTAACCAACACAATGATTGCCACCTCAACATGCTTCACTTCAGACTGTGTCCAGAGACTTCACGTGTGGAATGACAACCCTTCAGCTTCATTACTCGGGCGAGACCTTTCCTTTCATAGTGTTCTCAGATTCTATCTCAGGTGGTTCACTTTCTAACAAAGTCCCAAAACCTAGATATACACCAGTTTCTGTGAGAGAGAGCATATGTTCACACATATCCATAAACTACTGCAAAATATATACCTGAAAGCAGAAGTACACTAGAGTTTGCAGTGAGTACCCCCCTAACACTTCCTCTCCACTATTCTAAGCTTTGGGTCCATGATTGCTCAACAATTTGTTTGGCTTTGTATGTTAACTCTCTTTTCAGTCACCAGGTTCCAGATGTCATCAGGATGCCGGCCAGGCTTCCCTGGACTGAAGACCCCACCAATGTGTCCTGGAGCTCAGCTTCCCCAGAGACCCATCCTACTAGGGAAAGAGAGAGGCAGACTGGGAGTATGGACTGACCAGTCAATGCCCATGTTCAGCGGGGAAGCAATTATAGAAGCCAGACCTTCTACCTTCTGCAACCCACAATGACCCTGGGTCCATGCTCCCAGAGGGATAGAGAATGGGAAAGCTATCAGGGGAGGGGGTGGGATATGGAGATTGGGTGGTGGGAATTATGTGGAGTTGTACCCCTCCTACTCTATGGTTTTGTTAATTAATCCTTTCTTAAATAAAAATGAAAAAAAAACATTTAAATGCAGTTGATTCTTCCTCTCCTCTACTGGATTTCATGTTCCTGATTCTGCCTTGTTTTTTTAAAAGATTTATTTTGCTTATTTATCTTATATAAAAGAGAGAGAAAACACCCAAAGCACGACCCATACACACAGTGCTAGGGAACTGAACCAGAAGTCTCAAGCATACAAGTCTCTACTAACTGAACTATTTTCCTGGTGAACTGTCTCACTTTTTCAATAGCATTTGTGGATGTGAGGGTGATCTGGCTGCGACATCTGTCACCCCATTGATTGCCATGGCTGATTTGGCTGATCTGGCTGGCTAGGCAGGTGTCCCCTTCCTCCCTCACTGCTCCATGTGCGTCCCTCCCGAAGCTGATTGCTTGGTGGAAGAGGATGGCCTTCCCCGAAGACAGACAGACTGGCCTTTGGTTGAGGATATATAAGTAGCTGTGCTCCCCTGCTAGAACCTCCAAACAAGCTCTCAATAGCATATGTTATCATATGATATCTTATATATTCATGCCTATTCCATTTTGTTTTATTCCTTATGCAAAAACACTTGGAGCAGTCAGAAAGGTGGTTCAGCTGGGAGATAATATGTCTCAAATATGTGAGGTCTCAAATTCAATCCCTAGTACCACAAATGGAGTGGTGTTCAGGTCTGGTATCTCTCTCTCATACTCATGAAAAAAGTCTTTCTTTAATAAATGCTCATTCTTATAAAAGTGGAAGGAAAGAGAGAGGGAATGGGAAAGTCAAGAGAGAAAGAAAGGAAGAGAACTGGAGGGAAAGTAGAGAAGCAAAAAGACAGACAAACAGGAGGGAAACCAAAGGTAGGATAGACAGTAGGATCAACCTCTGGTGAGGCATGAAAGCAAGAGCCACAGGGCTGCATCCCATCCACACTCACCAATGGCCAAGGTCATCACTTGAAGATGGTTGCGTACCAGTTTCACCACCTCACTTTTCTGCAGAGGTGTGGCTCGGCAGCAGACCACAGCCTGGCAACAAGCAGTCAGTTCCAGGAACTGCTTCTTCAGATCCTCCTGTAAGGCAAATTCTAGGGTCTTCCCTGTGATGATGAGTCCAGCCCGAGGCCCTGAGTCCTGGGAGGCAAGAGGTTGGTGGATGGCTGCATTTAATGATGCCTGCTTTGAAGAGGCTGAATTCTTCTTAAGTTCTTTCAAAATTGTGCCCATCAGCATCGCACAGGCATCCTTAAAACAAGAGGCAAAGACAATTATCCTTGGAGCTCCATGGTGACTACACGGAACTACACTCGTCACTGCCGTTCTTCAGCAATGGCTCCATCAAGGAACACCACATAGGGACTGGTGGGTTATTTTCAAAGAGCTGACAGTTCTGCCATAGTTTTGAGTGAATGTGAGGATCAGTTAAAAGGATGGGAAAAGGAACATTTCATCCTCAATCTGAGAGTTAAAAAAAGACTAGCTGTCGAGGTGAGCAGGAGATGGCAGACCATGAGAGCATATACTTTACCATATACTTGGACACCTTCCCACTGTCACAGAGGGAAAGCTTCACAAGTGGTGAAGCAGTGCTGTGATGTTTCTCCTTTTTCTGTCTTTCTCTCTTCTCTGCCTTTTATTCTCTATCTGGGAAAAAAATAAAATAAAGAAAGAAATAGATACTGAATTTTCCTGTGTGTGATTGACTGTTGTAAACAGTAACTCTCAAGAACCCTTTGGATTTTTGCCATTCAGAAGCTGTCTGACATTAGGCATATTATGTAACTTCTTTGAGCCTCAACTTTCTCCTCTGAAAACTATAAATGTTACTTAATCTAATTGTTATTATGAAAAACAGGTGAAATAGTATATTCAAAGCTCCTAAAGTATGATATACAGCAGAATTTAAAACTGTGATTATTGGAGTAGGAGAACTGGCTCTAAGGTAGAGTACATGCACTGAATGTGAGTGGTCCTGGGTTCAATCCCTGGCATCACATAAAATGACGGAGGAATACATTGCTCCCTTTCTCTCTCTCTCAAGTAGAAATATATAAATAGAGTAAAACTGAAATTGGTATATATTTTTTTGATTCAATCCTTTATTTTTATTTTTTTGAAACTACAGTATGTTAGAAAATAATCTAAGCTCTAGAGATGCTTCCAAGGATATAAAATTGCCTGTCTTTGTGGAACACACGTCTTGATAAAAATATTCTTAGAGATGTTTAGTTACATTCCTCACCCCACACTAGTTACAAGGTTCTTTCCTTTTCTTTCTTTTTTTATTGTTTCATGGTAACAGAAAAAAAGGGGTGGGGAGAGTTAAGAGAGACACCCGTAGCACTGCTCCACTGTTCATGAAGCTCACCTGCACACAGCAGAGATGCAGGACTTGAACCAGAGTCCTCATATATGGTAATGTCTGCATTCGATTGGGTGTGTCACCATCTGGCCCTTAATTAAGTGATTTTTTTTTAAATGTCATATTTCACTTTTAATTTAGCCTTGAAGCATTCATATTAGCAGTGAAAGAGGGCCACATCAGATAGTCCATAATACTAATTAAGTTCTGCTCAAGAAGACTTATTAAAAAAATTCTTGGGTCAACATTTACCAAAGACTGAGCAAAACAGAATTCATTTGCAGTGCATTTCTGCTCACACATTAAGCTGGAAAGAGCTTATTCATAAAAGAATTAATTTACGGGAGTCGGGCGGTAGCACAGTGGGTTAAGCGCAGGTGGCGCAAAGCACAAGGACCGGCATAAGGATCCCGGTTCGAGCCCCGGCTCCCCACTTGCAGGGGAGTTGCTTCACAGGCGGTGAAGCAGGTCTGCAGGTGTCTATCTTTCTCTCTCCCTCTCTGTCTTCCCTTCCTCTCTCCATTTCTCTCTGTTCTATCCAACAACAATGACAGCAATGACAACAATAACAACTACAACAATAAAAAACAACAAGGGCAACAAAAGGAAATAAATAAATAAATAAATATTTTTAAAAAGTGCTTCTAAGATTTAAAAAAAAAAAGATTTATTTACAAGTATCTACAAAGGCAGTTAACAAGTATTTCAAATGCTGGAAAACCTACCAGGCTTTGATTACACTCTAAAATCACTAAGCATTTTCTTGTGCTCAGCCATAGCTGGTGCTGGGAGCTGGCTGGTGGTGAGAGGTCCGAGTCACTACTTACTACAGTTCCTGAGCCTGTTCAGTGAAGAGTAAGGAAAACTCTCTTTCCTCCAAATGTATGATGCAAATGGGTACTAACTTGGGTCTGACCATACAAATATGGTTAAGTAAACATGGCAGTTTGTGACAGAGACCTAAGGAATGGTCTAGTGGGTTGTCAGAAAAGTCATGTCATGATGTATATTTCTATTTTTCTATGCAAAAAAAAAGGTGTAGTGAAATGACTTTTCTGACAACCCAAGAGAAGTCTGAGAAGTTCTGAGAGGCACAGTGCCTTGATTGAATGGTTTTTACTGATTATGTTTGATTACTATGGGAGGAGG
Organism: Erinaceus europaeus; assembly: GCF_950295315.1. Classification (NCBI taxonomy): domain Eukaryota; kingdom Metazoa; phylum Chordata; class Mammalia; order Eulipotyphla; family Erinaceidae; genus Erinaceus; species Erinaceus europaeus. The sequence goes on from NC_080164.1 coordinate 147,837,103, forward strand.
GCAAAAGAGTTTCTAAGCTAACTAAACAATATACATTAACCTTGTAATTTTCTGAAAAAAAATAAAATTACCTATTTAATTTTAATGTTAGATGTGTGTGTGTGTGTGTGTGTGTGTGTAGAGATGGAAAAAAAAACAACAAATGACTGCAAGCTTCTTCTTCTTTAAAATCTTTTACCCTTACTACAAATATCTCTTCAAACTTGTGATATTCTTTTTTGTTTTCTTTTTTTACAAACTTCTGATATTCTTATGAACACTATCTAGTATTACCAGTAGAGGGCATGATTATCCTGAGTCTATTTACAGACAGGCCATTAAAATGCATTAGTTTATTCACCTAATTTAGAGAGAAATCAGCACAATTCTTCAACTTAAAATGGAGGTGGCTTTCTATGCCAGAATGTGAAACATTTGTGCTGAATTTTGTCAAGTTATGGGTAGTCATGTAGTGGGGAAAAAAACAACTAAAGCAAAAAAGAAAACTTTCTTTAAATGTCTTTATTCAGCAGTGATTTCTCTGTGTTGTTATGATATTTTTGGCAAGCCTTTAAAAAAGTAGAGTGATCTTCTAAGCAGAAGTTAGGCTGCTGGACAGAAGAAATTATTATCAAGAAGCTATTGGGTTTTGCTTTCTTTTTCTCTTTACATTTATTAAATAACAGCTACACTGACTTTCAAGATGATGGTTTTGACTGAGGCTGAAATGTACTGATACCTATCTCGGGGACTATCCTGGGATGACAACAGCAACCTTGGAAATCAGTACTTCCTCGATCAGTTGATAATGGAATTGAAAAGAGAGACATGTGTCAAGAACTATACTATAAACCATAAACCTCACAATAAATGATAAAAAAATTAAACTGACATAGAATAGTCAAAGCCATAATTGGTTTGATCTCATTATACATACTTTACTTTGGGTATTGAGGACAAAAAACTTGTCATCTGGCTCCAGGAGTCTGCATGCGTAAGCAATGTTGACAGCTGTCTCCTGCTTGTCCCCTGTCAGCATCCAGATCTTGATCCCGGCTTGGTGAAGGGCCTCTATAGACTCGGGGACTCCCTCTTGCAAACGGTCTTCAATGCCAGTAGCACCTAAAAATAACCAAAGTGAAGCAGAGCTTGTAAGAAACCAAATTCAGCTGAAGCTCACCTAAGACATAAGTGACTCATATCTATTAGCTAATCCAATCCTGAACTATATAAATGGTCCCAGTAGCTTCCAAGAATAGAAATGGATTGTGATGATCCAGAACAAGTCGCATGTTCTTTATATATGCATGGAGGGTACCTGATTCAGTACTATATAACCTTGGCTTACAATTTCATGATTCTATGAAAACTGAGGGTAAAATCAGACTTTCACAGAATGCTTTAGTAAGTTACCTAGCTTCAGTCCCCTGTCATTATGTAAGTCTACAGTCATCTTTTCTGAAACAATTGGAGTCCAGATATGTTTTAGAACTCAGAAGTTTTACCTATTTTACAAAAGATAACATAGTATAGATCACATTTTCTAAATTTCTCTTTTCTTGCAGAGTTGAGGTCTTGTGTACTGCTTCCGGGCTTTTTCATTCAGATAGAAAGACAAAGAGATATAGAGAAAGACAATACAGAACTGGAGTTTCCTCAGGTGCTATGTTGTACTGGGGCTCAAACCTGGGTCACATATAGCATGGTACATAATATAAACTGGTGAGCTATCTCTCTGGCCCCCATATTTTGTAATTCCTGATACTTAAGCATATTAGCTTGCTGAGTAAAGCTTAAAAATGTTCATAATGGTTTGAATAATAATGTTATCAAAGGTTCCCTGATTTCGCTGCAAAATGAATATTGGTACCACAATCAGATCATTTCTGAGCTTGGAATTTCAGATGAGAAAATATAGACCTAAGACACACTCTCACAGACAAATGAGTTTGAAGTAGGCAAATTACTCTATTTCTAGATATGTTCGATTGTTGTTTTTTGCACACCAGACAAATGAAGCTCTGAGATGGTCTCTTGGCAGGTTTGTGTTAATATAAAACCTAAATTTCAAGGAGCCAGGTGGTGGCACACCTGGTAGAGTACACATATTATAGTATGCAAGGACCCAGGTTCAAGCCCCTGGTCCCCACCAGCAGAGGGAAACTTCAGAAGTGGTGGAACAGTTCTTCAGGCATCTCTCATTCTTTCTACCTTTCTATTTCCCCCCTCCCTCATAATTATTTAGGGGACTTTTAAAATTCGAAATCCAAGGCCACACATTTGATCAGCTGAATAAGGATACCAGGAATAGGATGTAGGTATAACGCTTTTAAGATTCAAACTCAACAACAAGAAAACAAATATCACCATCCAAAAACGGGGAGAGGACATGGACAGAATATTCACAGAAGAGATCCAAAAGGCCTAGAAACACATGAAAAAATGTTCCAAGTCTCTGATTGTCAGAGAAATGCAAATAAAGACAACAATGAGATATCACTGCATTCCTGTGAGAATGTCATACATCAGAAAAGGTAACAGCAGCAAATGCTGGAGAGGTTGTGGGGTCAAAGGAACCCTCCTGCACTGCTGGTGGGAATGTCAATTGGTCCAACCTCTGTGGAGAACAGTCTGGAGAACTCTCAGAAGGCTAGAAATGGACCTACCCTATGATCCTGCAATTCCTCTCCTGGGGATATATCCTAAGGAACCCAACGCACCCATCCAAAAAGATCTGTGTATACATATGTTCTTAGCAGCCCAATTTGTAATAGCCAAAACCTGGAAGCAACCCAGGTGTCCAACAACAGATGAGTGGCTGAGCAAGTTGTAGTATATATACACAATGGAATACTACTTAGCTATAAAAAATGGTGACTTCACCATTTTCAACCAATCTTGGATGGACCTTGAAAAATTCATGTTAAGTGAAATAAGTCAGAAACAGAAGGATGAATATGGGATGATCTCACTCTCAGGCAGAAGTTGAAAAACAAGATCAGAAGAGAAAACACAAGTAGAACCTGAACTGGAATTGACATATTACACCAAAGTAAAAGACTCTGGGGTTTAGGAAGGGGGGAGAATACAGGTCCAAGAAGGATGACAGAGGACCTAGTGGGGGTTGTATTGTTATATGGAAACCTGGGAAATGTTATGCATGTACAAACTATTGTAGTTACTGTTGAATGTAAAACATTAATTCCCCAATAAAGAAATTTAAAAAATGTTATTTGGATAACTGTGTTTGTCATAATTTTTAAAAATAGTGTTAAAGCACTAGTTTCACAATTTGGAACCCATATAATCTCCTAACTACAACAGATTTGAGCAATGACTATGACTCAGATCACTTTAATTATACCATCCATGGAATATTCAAATGAAAAGAGACACACCTATTTTTCTTAATGAGATATTAGGAGTAAGAAAGATTGAACTATTTGTCTAATACCATGTCAAGTATTTTTTAATTGTCTTCTTGAAGATAGTCACCCTGATCCCATGACAAATGATAACTAATTCACTGTAGTGGGAAACTTAATGGAAAGAACAGGAAGTTGGGTAGAAATTGGACTAGACAGAGTATACATATACATTTATTAGGTCAAAGAAGAGAAAGACACTGAATAACTTATTTAGAGATGTCCAGATATTTTTCAGAACTCCTCATATAGAAAATACAAAACACTTTATACCTACCAAGTAATGTTAATTTGTTCTCCAACCTCCTAGCAGATTCAAGTAGTAATTCTTCCCTGTTGTCAATGCTGGTTTCAGCTAAAAAATGGTTCCTCAGCCACTCTGCATATTCACTGTCACTCATGACCTATGAGGGGGAAAGGTCTATGAAGCCGATCAAATGAAGATCCTGACCCTTTGGAAATATCAATCCATGAGCTTGCTTTAGATGCTCTTTTCTTACCTTCATATCAGGTTCTATGTCACATGGTCATGTATGTTATAAACTCCATGATGGAAATGTACACTGATGATGAATGAGCCCTATATTTCAGCATTATTTAACAATTCTAGGCACCACACAGGGTAAACGTGGGCTAATCTGTTTAGTTACACCAGGGAGCATGCATCAGAGAAAGACCCCTACCTGGCAGTTAATTGAGGGTGATTTTAATTGTGGGAGTGAGAAAGTAGTGTCAGAATTGTTCAGTAGGAGGTGTTAGGCAGATAGCAGTACATCTGATATTTCTTTACAGTTGGTTTATGGAGTTAGATACTTATAAAAGTAAAAAGATACAGGGGGTGCATGCAGATAAAGCAAGAAGGTACGATTCCAAAGTTAAGTGGGATTCCTGGAGAAAGAACCAGTGGTGATTTTTCCCTTCCCCTGTCTTCAAGTGGCCATACAAAGAGAATTCTTTATTTCAGTTCTTACAAAGCAGCTTGGATCAGAGGTGGGTGAGAAAATTTCTCACTGTATCTATTTTTATGTGGTCTTGCCTACAATTTTACCCAGGAAAATCTGACATATACTAGAGAAGCCCTTTTTTCCCAAGGGGAAGGATCATTCCATTGAAAAGGAAGAGATTCTGTTCTGTAATGTGTGCACTTAACCAGGTGTGCCAACACCTGACCCCTAATCTTGAATTCTGTATTCTTCCTACAACACTAGGTAAAGTCAGGCCGCTAATGTTTCAAGCAACTAGAGAATGGTCTGGAGTCTATAAGAGATTCCCATTTTTCCTAAGGCAGTTCCTGAAAACTAAAATTTGAATGATTTATAAGGGATTCTGGTTATAGTCTCCAGTTCAGATACCCCAAGAGCCCTATGGTTTAGAAAATATTCAACAGTCATTAATGCATTGATGCTTTGAGCTATATTACCTCCTCCATTCATACAGGTCTAGAATAAGGGGGGTGAAGGGATATTGTCACTGTCATTTCTAAAATAGCAAAAATTCACTGTAGTTCTCAGAGCCTGGGAGAGAGAAGAGGAGAGAGGGAGACATGGGGAAGAGAAAGAAAGTTGTCATGACTAGCTTCCTTGGTTCTACTCTAGTGTCTTTCCTATATGGAATTGTTTTCTTTGTTTCAGATCTTTCAGTGCTCATCAAAGTCTCTATTATTTTTATAATTAATTTCTGTCCCTCCCCGATATGCTGTACATAGCCAATTTGTTCTTACTACACTCTGTCTACTTGAAGAAGACTTCCCTTACCCTCCCCCTGCCCCTGTTTTATTCTGAAATGCAGTGGGATAGCTGAGCTTGTACCAAAAAAAAAAAAAAAAAGAAGAAGAAGAAACATACAGTACAGGTGTCCAGTTGAGGAAAGCAGTTGGAATCATAGTTGTAGGGATAGGGAAGGGAAAATCCCTGCTTATCAATGAAGGAGTACACTCAAATGGCATGAAGTTTTAGTCTAGTTTCGGCTGAGGAGTTGGTCTTAGTCAATATCAAAGCTGCACTCTATTGACCAAAGGTACAAAGAAATTAGTCAATTCACTTTTAAATGCCTTCATCTCTATTATATGGGGATTTGGCAATAGAATCACTACCACGAGTTCTGTCTTCTTTTCTACAATTAAAAAGTAACTTATTTTTTGTTTTAAAAATATATACACTATACCCAGGATTAATATCAAAATATTCAATACTGAGATAACTTGTAAATCTACCTGGGTGTTCAGATGAAGATTTATGGTTAAAGACTTATATGGGTAAAATTAAGAGCTGTCCCTGGCCTCATTCTTTCCAAAGCACATTTAATGCTAAAAAACAAAACAAACAAACAAAAAAATTTTTTAAGGAGTGATATTTACAAAGTATTCAAGGAAAGAAAGGTCCAGAAATCTTTTTTTCCCCCTGCTATCCAAATTGCTGCTTATGTACAAAGGCCATGACAGATATGTTGAAATATGAGAACTTAGGAAGCTTTCTAGAAAAATACTTTTGAGAATAAACTCCATTAACCAGTATATTTGGATTACAAAATCTGTGAAAAGGAACAATAGCCCCAAGATTTTCTCCAGTGTCTGGCTTAGGTCATGTTAGTTTTCATGAACTGATGGCTAAGCAAGGAGTGGATATACTCAAGAACTCACCTTCTTTGCTATACATAAAGTGCGTAGGCCTCGTTTGGCATAGTTGTCCAAATGTTCCTGGGTTTTCTCTCTTATTATCATCTGTTGTTTTTCCAGATTTCCTCCATCTGAAATAATTAACGAAATGCAAGTGTTCCCACTAGGGTGCCCAATTACAGACATATTTTTTAAAAACAATAACTTAAACCACAATAAACAAAAAGGCCTTGTGATTCTGAATCCCAAATAAGCATTTATAAAACAAGCCCCTCAGAATAAATCTTTCCCCTGCTCCCCTTTGCCCGGGGGAGAAGAAAGTGCCAAGAACTAAAAGCAATCAGGATTCCATACTACAGGATAACAACAGTTACAATAACAAGAGCTGTCTTCAAGGCTCACCATTAAATGCTTACCAACTGGTAGGCCCAGAGCCCAAGGTTCTACATACATGTACTTAGTTTATCATTAAACCTCTCAGGAACCTACAATGGAGGAATTGTAATCTCCATTTATTTATGAGTGAAGCACTGAATAGCTAGGTAGCTTTTGTCAGGAAACAACTAGTGATAGAGGCCAGGCTTGGACTGAGGTAGGGTTAGCCCTCAAAGTGAAGTACCTGCTCATCACCTCCTAAAAAGTCACTCTTCCTTCAACAAATATGACGGATTCCCAAATGCCCCCGTCTGATTTTAAAAAACAAAAGAGAGTGACCTTTTAAATTTCTGAGCTTTTATCATCACTAACCTCACCTGGTTCAGACACAGAGAGCAACTCCATGATTACAGAATCAGCACCTTTTGTGTACACCACAACTTGATTGGAAAGGGGGTGCCGGACCACAACAGACATTCTTTTCCTCACTGAGTCAAAGGGCAGGATGTGTAGGAGTTGAAATGTTAATGGTCCCAAAGCGGTGAAGTCCACCATGACCTGTTCTGGTGTCCGGGACTGCAAAGTGCACCGGTAAGCCCTGGCAGCATACACGAGGGCTGCTTCATCTGGGCTCTCAGCCTCATAACATAGGTTGGAGGCCAAAGGCTGTCCTGGGAGGGACTCCACTTTGACATTTGTGACGCCTGCATCACTATCTGGTTTTTCTATTTCTGAAGGGCAAGCTGAAGTGCTAGAGCCTTGGAGACTCTCACTTGTCGGGGAGACCTCTTCCTCCACGGGTGAAGCCAGCTTCATTCGACTGAAGAGAGAGAGTTTACTCACAAAGGGGTTTGGGACCCCAGAAAGTTCTTTGCCACTGGCAAGAGAAGGGGAACTTGATCTTCGAACAGACAACCTTTGGAAAAGATTTTTAATTTCTTCTAATGACTTAATGGGCATTATACTCAGTGAAGAAAGTCCAACCTAGGGTAGAGAATTAAGGAAGATCTCAGTAACACAATATAATTCTAGCAGAAAACACTAGTAAAAATATCAGCAGTCGTGGTAAAAAGGGTGTTTAATAATTATGATGTTACAAATTTCTACAAGCATTTAGGTGGTAACTTGATAACATAACAAAAAACAAAATATTAATGCTTCTAGCTGTGGACATACTTACACTAGTTTTTCCTATGCAATCACTTAAAATCTAGAAATTCCATAATCCTTGCTGAATGCACCTTAGTAGTAACAATTTTAAGAAAATTAAGTATTCAATAGTAGCAAACTAGAATGAACTTAAGTTTAATATAATAATTTTTTAATTATTAAGAAGTACTGGGGAAATACTAGAAAAACTATAAAAATAGTAAGAAAAATTATAGGAGCCAATAAGTACAATACAAAGGCAAGCAAATGAGTACTTAAAATAATGGGAAAAAGTACATCAAGAAGTTATCAATGTATCTTTTTCCTTTTATTTTCTGATTCTATAAAAGGGTCTTACCAAGACTTTGGAAAAAAAATGGGTCATATATATATACATATACACACACATATATATATATGTGTGTGTATATGTATATATATGTGTGTGTGTGTGTGTGTGTGTAGCTGTTTGTTGGAGAGAAAGACTAGAACACCACTCTGCCATTTTATGTGGTTTTCAGCACTCTGCAATAAACTCAGAGACTTGGACTCTATCACTAAGTCACCTGCTCAGTCCCCAAATTTCTGTTTTTACTAGAACTTTGTCTTATATAAGAAAAATTATATAGAGGGAGAAGAAAAGAACATCCAATGATTTATTATTGAACTATATAACCACTTCCAAAGACCAACTTTCTAATTGGCATTTTATACAAATATAGCTCATGATTAAATAATAGTTTCATTGGAAGTAAATTATTTTTATGTTGACCACCTTTAAAGTTGACAAAAGAAAATGATCTGAGGGGAAATTAAATTTTAATTGGGTGTACTACAAATAGAATTTTAAGTGAATGTGTGCAGAGGGGAAGATAGTTATATACTAGCAAGATAGCACAGCAAGTGGTGAATCACCAGTCTCTAAAACAAGTTTGTCTTCCTAACTGAAAATGAATTTTCCATGAATTATAAGCTACAAATAGACTTTTTTTGTGTGTGTGGGAACTGCAGAACCATGCTATATAATAGATGAACTTGGTTTTAGGTTGATTTAGTTAAAATTAGCCCAATAGGTACATGAAAAAGCTACATTATTATCATACACAATAGTGAATCAATATTTTATATTTTTCTTGATGTAGTGGATATGGTTTTAGAAGTTTAAGTCTCAAAAATAGCTTCAATGAAGTAACAAAATTAAAGCAAAAAAGAGAGTGCCTCCATATTCAGTAAGCACTGTTCTTATCAACTAGCTTTATAGAAGCAAACCAATGTAATATCATTCACTCATATTTATTGTGCTTCTGGCATGTCACTTAACATCAATTATGAAAGGGAGAATAATAAAGTATTAACACCCAACTACAAGGATGTTGAAGGATTAAATTTATCAATTATATTAAGTCACCTAGAACATTATGCAGAGTGAGTGATGTATTACTGTTAATTTATTTTCTCATTATCATTCCTGTAATAAAATCAGTACAGTAACACTTAAATCTATGATTATTTTCTAAAACATGAACCCTGTTTGCATTAGAGACCTTACCTTTTGCCGAGGTTGATTCGGAGCAGAAACAACAACTGTATTGCAAATTGCCAAAGCAATAAAGAAGTCAATGATGTACAAAGTCTCTAGTGGTGGATCTGAGATAGCCTCGTCTGGTGGGGTAAAGAGCTGGGGACTAATCTGACTGAATTTCTCCAGAAGTCTTGTATCTGGTACCACATCTGTTTCCTGAAGATCCAATAAAAAAATGTTGTTAAAGCAAGTATTTGAAAATGACAGTTTTACTGTACATGGAAAGTAGTTTTTATAACCAGAAACTACAGAACATGGGACTATAAAGCTTATTGTTCTACAAACCATAACATATATGCTATCATGGAAAATACAACATGTGCAATATTAATAGAAACAACCTTGACTATTAACTTAAAGTTAGGAGGGAGATAAAACAATGCCTTTCCCCAAAGTCTAGCTGAAAATGTGTCTTCCTATTTGAAATGACACAAAGACATAGCTATATCTTTTAATATCTAGGTTTCCATCTTAGGCATAGCTTTATCTAACAGTGAGTAGTAAATGAGTACACCAACTCCTTTTAAAATTAAGGTGTTATTCATTCCATGTCTTTTTGACAAAAGATTTTATAGCTCAAGTCACTACTACTGCAAAATAGAAATTCTCCAGAATAAGTCATTGTATCAGGTTAACAGATTTATCTGCATTTAATAGTAATTTTCTGTAAGTTTCTGCCTAGATCACTGCTCAGCACTGACTTATGGTGGCATTAGGAATTGAAGCTGGGACACTGGAATGTCAAGCCTTTTTGCATAACCATTATGCTAGCTCATCAGCCCTCTCCAAGAATTTCTAATTATCAAATATTACTCAGCAACCATGCCTTTTACCTTCCTCTTAATGATTTTTAGTATAAATTACATACAAAAAATCTGTTATTAGAAGAAAATAATACATTTTGTTCAACACAGTGCTTCTCACACTAACAGTACTAGTTTGAACAGAATAATGTTGCAAAAGAAATCTTTTTATAATCCCATCACATTAAGTCAACTGCTTGAGAGATTTTTCAGATGAGTCAAAAGAGGAGTTATCTACTCCGAAGAAATTTTACATGAAAGCAACTCTGTATTCTAGAGGATTCCTACACATGGTTGGCAAAGTGCACTAACATTAGGAAAAGCGATTTAAAGAAATGAGTAAAGAGCAGAAATGTGTGACTTTAGAAGCACATAACTTGCAGACTGGAGAGAGAGCTTACTGGGTAGGATGCACGCCTTGTCAAACACCTAGTCCATCTTCAAGCACTTGCAACCATAGGAGGTACTATAGCACCCAAGGAAACTTGGTATCATGCTGTTTCTGTTTCTTTTTCTTCCTTTTTTTTTTTTTTAATCCAGTGAGAAAGCAGCCCCCCACCCCAAAGTACTGAAACGTGTGTGTGGCTTCAAAAGAAAACCAGAGGGTCTTTTATGCCGAGGAGTTTGGTGAGAATTACCACAGGCTTAATCATCAAAGAACATGGCTTATACATCACATGGCTGTGGTTTCCACTTCTAGATCAAACAACAACAGTTAAAAAAACAAAAAAACCTACTTTATACAGAGTGGCTGTGTAAATAATGTATAAACTGTATGATGAGTGAGATAAGACCAAAAGCCCAAATAACTTTAACTTAAAACTTTTTCCCTTCTCCAATCACACACCTTCAGTCAGGTTTTAAAGATCTGAGGTATCTGCTCTCACAAAGCATCCTTAGATGTGCATCTAAATACCCAATATCCACTGTCTGGTGATTTCTGACTTAGCAAAATGTAACTCTTACTGAAGTTTAATGGCATGATAGGCACTTGCAGTTCGATTCCTTAGTGAGTAAGCCACATTTCCTCACAGATCTTACATGCATAGTATCATTGAGTACCAGGTTCTTGGTTACACAGAGAACAATTCTTCCTCAGTGACCTTCTATCCAATTAGAAGACAAGAGTGGCAAATCAGAGTGATTGCTTTCTTACTCAATATCCAAGTTAACTAAAAGATACTTGAAAAACTTGTTGCATGGTAGTTATCAAAGACTATGATTATGCTATCGCCTAGTGCTTCTGCAATTCCATGGCTTGGCATGGAATTTCTAAAATCCTCCTCCTCAAAATGTTAATACAAGTTAAACAAAAAGATAAACATTATTACCTGCTTAAGCAATGTTTAAACCAAACAGGTTTCTTTATTGCAGCACTTCTCAGAGAGCCTAATGGGGCAATGGGCACCTGTAAGAGTTGACCGACTTCTTGATTCCTATTTTTTTTTTTGGAGACATTTATTATATGGGACACATTTGTAACTGACTTAGAGAACTTGTAAGAAGCTAATGGTGATTTTAATGACTGATTTCCAAGCATAAATCGTATTGCATTCTGAAGTCAATCTAAGATAATGAATGTTTTTTTTAACTACTGCCTAGCCTGTGTGGTAAATGCTGCTGCCATAAGTCAAAATAATGGAATGAATTTGTACAATCATTGGGGAAGTTGATGACTCCATGTCTGAGAGCCTGAAAGGATCATAAAACAGTATATAAAATAAAAACATGGAAGATATTTAAGGAGCAAGCCTTACTTAAATGAAGTTGCAGGCATGGATCATTCTTCCACTTTAGATTGTTTTTCTAAAATAAATTAATATCTAGTACACATCAATACTGAATTTTATCTACTTGTCTCCTCTGCCTAGGAAAAAAGTGAAGGTTAAGACTATTGCCATTAACTCATTAATTAATTCATCCTATGAAGACTTACTACTGAACTGAGTTGCCAGGCATGTCTCCAATAAAATTAAAAGTGGAAGGTGCATAGAATAGACAGGATACTAGCCTGTAAGAAACTTCTATCTCAGTTGGATGGAATAGCTAATCTAAAACTAACCTATAAACAAGTTAAGATTCTTCTAGTTGACAGACAGGCTGAGTCAGAAAGATTAAGGAGAAGGACATGGAAAACACTTGGGCTCTGAGCAGGGTACATAGCATAATGGTTATGCAAAGAAACTCTCATGCCTGAGGTCCCAAGTTCAATCCCCTGCACCACCATAAACCAGGGCTGAGCAATGCTCTGGTAAAATAAGAAAAAAGAAAGGAAAAAAAAAATTGGGTTGTGTAATGGAAGGGGTTACTGAAAAGGTAACATCTAAGCTAAGACTTCAATGACAGGAAAAAGACAGCCATACAAAGTCAATGCAAATAGCATGACAAGTAGAACAGCAAGCTTGCTGAATGAAAACCATGAGAGGTTCAAAGAAGAACAAAGGATTGACTGACAGACTAGTTCTAAAATAGACTATTTGAAATCAGAATTCATGGACCTCAATGACATTCAAACTCAAAGGCTGGTATATCATTGCTAACACCCTGCGTAGGATCCTTATCATCTGACTTTCAAGTTGCCTTCCCATAAAGGGTGATATTCCGTAAAATTTCACTTCTAGACATCACAGCTGTCAGTGTGCTCTCAAGCAGGAGTTCTCAAACTGGGGCCCAAGGATGAACCATGTGCAAAACTTTTACAGATACTCAATATTTTTAAGTCATATATCTCACGTCATAAAGGATAAATTCAGCTGATCTGAAGCAATATTGGAGATGACCTCATATTTCAAGGAAGAACTCTTTATACAATATGGAAGAGTGTGATATCAAAAGCACAAAACACAAACAATTCCAGAGCATCCATATAGTCATAATCACACATGGCACTGGATGGATCACAGAGCGAGTGAAAAGAAAATGGACTAAATAGCAAGGCTGAAGCTGCTATAGTAAGGAGATTTTTAAATTTCCTTTTAAAACACTTGATTGAGAATGGGCCTGCAAAACACTATACTAGGTGCTGAATATTCAAGAGGAGCATGTGCTTGCTCTGAAAGTGCCGATGTTATAATGTCAGAGGGAGAAAGTCAGAGTAACAAGGACCAAAAGAGGAAGTATGTAACAGAAGTGAAAAGCTGAGAAGTTTGGAGGAATTTGGGAAGTCTTGAGAAGAGGTGAGATCCAAGGCCATTCTTAAATAAATGTGTCATCAGCTTTGGTAGATAAAGGCAGGTTATGAAGAATACACTTTAGGCAGGGGAAATGGTGTTGATAAAAGCACAAGGCTTTAAGAAATAATCCTTTGTTCCAGGAAGAAAGGCTGAGTCAGGAAGCCAGGAAGGAGGGAATGGCTCAGTCCCACCTGACTGCCAATATCCTGACACTTCCAACCAAGCATGAGTCATCAAGTGGTGAACTTCAGCTGGATGGGAAACAGAAAACATCAGTAAAGGAACATGCAAAAAAGATAAAAGAAAAAAAATATTTATTCTTGACAAAACCCTGAACTGCACAGAAGAGATTGTGTGCATTCTCCATCTCTACCCTTCACCTCTTCTTTTTTCAGAAGTTGGAGAAAAATTATGACTGGATGTTTAGAATAACTCTCCATTTGGCTATAAAATAAAATGAGATTTTATATCCTTTGTGCTACAGAAGCAATCTAAATATTTGCCAAGAAATGGTCACACACACACACACACACACACACGTTCTATAATTTCACACTTATTGACAACTTTAAAAAGAGCCAGGAGGGTTGGAGAGATAGCTCACCGAGTAGAGTGCATGCTTTGTCATATGTACAACCTAAATTGAGAACCCAGGTTCAAGTGCTAACACCACTTGGAGGTTCCATACAACACTGGATAAAATTCCACTGTTGTAGTGTTTCTCCACTCAAACCTCCTCTTCCTTTTATCTCTCTATCTGGAAAAAGAAAAAAAAAAAAAAACCCAGCCTGGAGCAGTGAAATAATGCATGTGTGAAGCCTCATCTCTGGAAGAAAAAAAAGGAAGAAAGGAGAGATGGAGAGGAGAGAGGGAAAGAAGGAGAGAAGAAGAGGAGGGGAAGAGGAGGGGGAAGGAGGAGGAGAAGAATAAGGAAAAAGAAGAGGAGGAGGGAATAAAGAGCCAAGAGAGTCACCTCAAGGTTTTTCTCAGATCAAGTAAGATTCTCTGAAGTCTATTTAGATCACATTTCTACTAAAAACACCATATTCTAAATGAGTGTTGAAACACAAACTTTCTCTAAAGCTGATTCAACACTACTATGCCAACGATATAGAAGTTACCACCCATTTACCAGTCTCATGGCTGAGGAAACCTCATCTTATTAAACTCAAGAGTTAATTAAATGTGGCAGCAGAGCAGAGAGTTAAGTTCAATAGAAGTAATTTTAATGTACTTCTCAAAGACTAAAATCATTCATTTTATATTTCCCAAGGATGGTTCCTTATTATATATTCCATTCAGCTTCTGATGCTTATTATAGTTTAAAATATAATTTGGCATGATTTATCATATCCCTGACTGTGGAGAAAAACTGAAAACACTTTTCACAGATATGGCTGAAATCTGAACATGCACTCCCTGTTCATTCTCCTTCTCTGTGAAACTTGTCAGATTCCACATTATACTTAGATTCAAAGCTATTATTAATTCATTACCATGCATACTCTTTTATATACAAAAAATTACATTACTAAAGAATTCTTTAGGGAGTCAGGCGGTAGTGCATAGGTGGCACAAAGTGCAAGGAGCAGCAGAAGGATCCCGGTTTGAATCCCTGGCTCCCCACCTGCAGGGGAGTCCCTTCACAGGCAGTGAAGCAGGTCTGCAGGTGTCTATCTTTCTCTCCCCACTCTGTCTTCCCCCTCCTCTCCATTTCTCTCTGTCCTATCCAAAAACGATGACATCAATAACAACAGTGTTAACTACAACAATAAAACAACAAGGGCAACAAAAGGGAATAAATAAATTAATAACTATTTTTTAAAAAGAATTCTTTAATATATTGGTTCCACCATTATTACAAGTACAATAAAATAAAATCAAGAAATAAGGGGGAAGAAAAAAAAAGAGCAAGGGAGTGGGAGAGACAGCATAATGGCTATGCAAAAGTCTGTCATGCTTGAGGCTCTAAAGCCCCAGGTTCAACCCCAACAGCACCGGAAGCTAGACTTGAGTAGTGCTCTGTTAAAAAAAAAAAAAGTAGTAATTTTGAATAGAATAAAAGTTTTTATTTAGAACTATTGCCACATAAGCATGTCCCCAATTTCCCCCAATCTTCCACACACTCCTCTATGTTTTCAGCAGTCAAAGGAATTTGCCAAAAGGTGTGACTACCCACCCTACTAGGGAAAGAGAGAGGCAGACTGGGAGTATGGACGAACCAGTCAACGCCCATGTTCAGCGGGGAAGCAATTACAGAAGCCAGACCTTCTACCTTCTGCAACCCACAATGACCTTGGGTCCATGCTCCCAGAGGGATAGAGAATGGGAAAGCTATCAGGGGAGGGGGTGGGATATGGAGATTGGGTGGTGGGAATTGTGTGGAATTGTACCCCTCCTACCCTATGGTTTTGTTAATCCTTTCTTAAATAAAAAATAAAATAAAATAAAAAGGTGTGACTAGACAATTCTTGACACTTCCTCCTGGGACTGAAGGACACAACTTGTCTGGTTCTGAAACAGAAACACTGTCTGTGTCATACCACCGTCAACATACCCAATCATCTCTAAATGAGAATATTAGAAAAAAAATCTTTCTGAGGACTAGGAATGGGAAAGAGAACATAGATTTGGTGAGATGCAGAGATGCGAGGGAAGATTACTGACACTTAAAAAAAAAAATTGGAGGACACCAAGAGGTCTTTGAATTTCTCTATCAATTGGATATACTTACCTGTCTCTGAGAATATTTTGATAAGCCTTTCTGGTTCTGAGGGTAGTTTATGATCCTTAAACCAAGACAGCCTCTTATAAGCTAATACATGGTAAGCCCTAAGCAGAAATATTACTTTTTTTCTTTTCAGAAATTACATTGTTATATTTAAAGTTAGGAGGTTGTAATATTGCCTATTTATATTTTATCTGTGGCAATCATAGTTATCTGTAATTATGCAGTATCTTCTCACACAGCAAAGACAACAGAATTTGTGTTTATCACAATTACGAAGATATTCTTTCATTATTCACTATGGATGTGACAAAATTCAAGTCAAGTATTCACACTTACAATGGGGCTACTGAAAGCAGCCTGTCTGGAATGATGCACTTCACTGGCTCCTTCTCCACTTCCTAGTGCAAAACAGCTCTCAGCAAGATAATTCGAGGATTTACTTCCCAAAGGCCCATTATGAACTGCCCCGCAGCTAGGAGCCTTCAGCTTCACCATATTGTTGAGGGAGCCATAGGGAGTGTCTGCACGAGTGTCCACACAATCTTCATCTTCAGAGAGAGCTTCTTGGTAGGACTCTAACCTCTTGGCTGAAGAATAAAAACCACACTGGATTATTACCTAGGAAGAATCACTTGCAAGCTGAATATGACATCTGTTTAAGCAAGCATTTCATACCATATCTTTCCTTCTCAAACCAAGCTGCCAAACTTTCTTCTTCTAAAACTTTAGATTAACAGATTTACCTACCTCATGACAAAAGTAGACCATTAGGTAAGAAACTTCCTCTTTTGCCATAACCAAATACACCAGTTTATCTGTCTCTGTACCCAAATCCTCTTCCTTCTTCCCTATTTCTATGGACAAAGATTCAAACACCAAACATCCAACTGGTAATTCAAAAATCATCCCTCTGGACTTCTCATGAACTTCACCTTTATAATTTATCCCCTCTTGCACTTAAACCAACCTCTCTTCAACTATCACTTGGCTGTCTATTCCACCTCTCCACTGGCACTGCTCTTATCAAGGTCACCACTGAGTACCAGTTTCCAAATTCAATGATAACATTTGTGCACATATTATGAGAACTCCTAACAATGTTCAACAGAGTTGACCGTTTTGTCCTTGAAATGCCTCTTTTGGTTTCTCTGACACAACTTGCACCAGTTTTTCCTATTTCAATAGTTTTTTGTGTGTTTCGTTTTCCCTATCTTCAGCCTTAAAATATGGGTTAGGACAGTAATTCTTTTCATTTTCTACCTTCATACTCTTCCTCAGCGGTAACATCTAGTCATATATTTGAAATACTCTTTCTATGCACACGATCTTCACTAATACTGACATCTAATTGGAGTCCAGACTCATAAATCTGATTCTTCACTTGATACTTCCAGTTGGATGTCTTGAAGGTACTTATCTGCCTTGGCACATTCCCTTGAGTCCCACATGCCTCTTATTATGAGTCTATATCATAATAGACGTAATCAAACGATCTAGTATAACGCCAACTCCAACACTTATCATCTGCATGCAATATACATATTTACATTTTTAACAATCAAGCAGAATTTGATCCCCTAAATGGCAGAGTTCTGTGTATTGTTAACATGAATATTTCCAGAATTCAAAACTGTGGTTGATTTTCACTTTATAAACAACATATATCCTAAATTTGACCTTGTCAAAATTGTGCTCTCCTCTTCACCTTCCAACTTTCTGTCCCTGGTGTTCCTCACCTATGTAAATGGCACCCCACAATCCACCTTGTTATTTGTGTCCAAAATCTAGGATTGTCCTTAATTCTTCTCTTCTTCCTATCACCCATATTTAAAACAACACCAATAGCTGCTCATCATTTTATCCAATATATAGCCCAAATCTTGACTTTCTTCATCTCCATTACCTTAGTCCAAGCCACCATCATCTCTCAACTGGACCACTGCAATAGTCTCACAACTGGGTTCCTTGCCCCTCTGCAATCCAATCCTCAAACAGTAGCTAGAGTGATCTTCCTAGAAGATAAAGCAGATCAGATCACTCTCTACACCAACTCTCTCTTGGCTCTATAATCAGAATTAAATCTAAGTCTTCATAATTTAGAATAAAATCTGAACATCTTATCCTGGCTTACATACACCAAAATGATCTGACCTTTACTGACCATTCTAACTCTTGGACCTCTACTTCTTTTTTTTTGCTTCAACTAAAATTCAGCCTCTTTGACTTTCTTTAAAAATGATCAAGCTCGTTTCAGCCTGGGAGTTATGCCAGCTGATTCCTCTCACTGAATGGTTTTTGTCCCTAGAATTCAAGATTATGTCATTCAGATATGGATTCTCAAGCCTCCCTTAAATAGAACTGGCCTACTTATTCATCCTAAGTGGTAGCCTTATAATTCTATATTGTATTGCCACCTTTTCATTATTTGCCAAACACTTTTTAAAAAATTTTTATTTATAAAAAGGAAACACTGGCAGAACCATAGGATAAGAGGGGTAAAATTTCATTCAGTTCCACACCAGAACTCTGTATCCCATCCCCTCCCCTGATAAGTTTCTTAGTTAAAAGTAATTCCCTATACATTTACAGAACTTTAAAAACCCCACCAATGTGTCCTGGAGCTCCGCTTCCCCAGAGACACACCCTATTAAGGAAAGAGAGAGGCAGACTGGGAGTATGGACGAACCAGTCAACGCCCATGTTCAGCGGGGAAGCAATTACAGAAGCCAGACCTTCTACCTTCTGCAACCCACAATGACCCTGGGTCCATGCTCCCAGAGGGATAGAGAATGGGAAAGCTATCAGGGGAGGGGGTGGGTTATGGAGATTGGGTGGTGGAGTTGTACCCCTCCTACCTTATGGTTTTGTTAATTAATCCTTTCTTAAATTAAAAAAAAAAATCCTTGTTTAATATCCCTAAGGACCCCAGTCTTGATCAAAGCAAAGACCACATCCAAAACACACTGCCTGGAAATAAGAACAGGAACACCACTTAATCTTATGAGACTTAGCAGGGTATTTTTGTTTCTCAGTCTTATCTTCCACACTAGAACATAAGCTCCTCAAAAGACACACTCATTTCTTCTTTTGTAAACAATAATCACAGTGATGGCATTAGATACTTAAGAAAGAACATATTCTGTGTCATTCTCTAAATACATTTATTTATTTATTTATTTATTTATTTATTTATGAATGACACATGGGTTATTGCTGGGGCTCAGTGACTTCATGACAACTCCACTACTCCTGGCAGTCATTTTCTTTTTATTATTTATAAAAAGGAAACACTGACAAAACCATAGGATAAGAGTGGTACAACTCCACACAATTCCCACCACCAGAAATCCATATCCCATCCCCTCCATTGATAGCTTTCCTGTTCTTTAACCCTCTGGGAGTATGGACCCAGGGTCATTGTGGGATGCAGAAGGTGGAAGGTCTGGCTTCTATAGTTGCTTCCCCGCTGAACATGGGCATTGACAGGTCGATCCATACTCCCAGTCTGCCTCTCTCTTTCCCTAGTGGGGCGGGGTTCTGGGGAATCAGAGCTCCAGGATACAATGGTGGGATTATCTGTACAGGTAAGTATGGTCAGCATCATGCCAGCACCTGGAACCTGGTGGCTGAAAAGAGAGTTAACATATAAAGCCAAACAAGTTGTTGACTAATCATGAATTTAAAGGCTGGAGTAGTGCAGATGAAGAGCTGGGGGGGGGGGGGTAGTCTCTGATCTGTAGATAGCTAGTAGGCAAAATTTAGTTACATTCCAAAGGGCCTGTGGCTATACTAGTATTTTGTTTTGTTTTGTTTTTCCCTGAGCCTGAAATCTGATATGCAGGTGGATCCTAGTTATTGTCTGGGGGAGATGATGTCATGGCTGGAAAAATGACCAGAAAGCTGGATCAGGAAAGAGAGTAGCTCCCAAATATGGGAAAGGTGTGTAAATATTGTTGACTGTAAACTCCATCCATTTGATGTGATCTGGGGCCCATATTCAGCTTAGGAGCCTATGTAACCTCTGCATCCCTGTAGATCTGAGCTCACATTCTGTGGTCATCAGTAGGAACATTCCAAGCTGCCCCAATATCAGGACCCAGCTTCCTCAGGTGTAGCATAGAGGAGTTGTCCAGCTTTCCTTCAGAGGATGGGACATTCCCTACCATTGTTGATCCAAGTTGAGGGCAAGGTCCTATGGGGGCCCACAAAGGGGTCTGTTTTGTTGTTCCTGATATAGATGACCAGTAACAATGGAGAGAGGGATTTATTCGAGTTCTAGGCCCATCATGTCTGGGAATCTCAGGACTCCTTGAATACAGGCAGTCATTTTTTTTTCTCTCCTCCTTACTTTACTTTTCTGATACAGAAATAAACAGAGAGGGAGAGAGAAAGTGAAAGGAAAAAGAGATACCTGCAGCACTGCTCCACCACTAGTGAAGTTTCCCCTAGCAGGTGGGAGCAGGTGACTTTAACCTACTCTACTGGGTGCATGACTGCTTAGCCCCTCCAAGGGTCTTTTAATGAAATATTTTGTTTGTTCACATAATCATGAAATAAAGTAAACACTGTTATTGACACTTTTTACTTTTCACTGTTATTGGCACTATTAATCTTTTCTACTGGGAGACTGGCAAAAAAGCTCACCTAAAAGGAAAAGGCACTGGACTGGGATTGGGGGAGGGTTGAGATCCTGGAACATGATGGCAGAGGAGGACTTAGTGGGAGCTGAATTGTTATGTGGTAAGCTGGGAAAGGTTATGCATGTACAAACTATTGTGTTTTGCTGTCAACTGTAAACCGTTAATCCCCCAATAAAGAAATTAAAAAAGAAAGAGAAAAAAAAAGTTCACCTAGATGGTGTACCTGTTTTGCCATGTATGGAACCTAAGTTCAAGTCTGGCCCCACTGCACTGGAAGAAGTTTTGGGACTATTCTCTCTCTTTCTCTCTCTCTCTCTCCCTCTCCCCTTTCCCTCTCCCTCTCCCTTCCCCTCTCCCTTTCCCTTTCCTTCTCCCTCTCTCTCTCTCCTAAAACAAAAAAAGCACAGAGCTTGGCAATAACAACAAATATATATGTGCTTAGACTCAGAACATGGCTTTAGTGGGTAAAACCCACATCTAACACTGAGTGAGACCCTGAGTACAAAAGTAAAACATAAAAGTACTCTGGTGGTGGGAATGGTGTGGATTCAAACCCCTGTTGACATGCAATTCTGTAATATAAAAATATTAAAAATAAAGATTAAGGGAGTCGGGCGGTAGCGCAGCGGGTTAAGCACAGGTGGCGCAAAGCACAAGGACCCCGTTTTGAGCACCTGGCTCCCCACCTGCAGGGGAGTCGCTTCACAGGTGGTGAAGCAGGTCTTCAGGTGTTTGTCTTTCACTCCCCCTCTCTGTCTTCCCCTCCTCTCTCCATTTCTCTCTGTCCTATCCAACAACGATGACATCAATAATAACTACAACAATAAAACAACAAGGACAACAAAAGGGAATAAATAAATAAATATAAAAAATAAATAAATAAAAATTAATTCATTTTTTAAAAAACTACCAGAAAATAAAAGCAAAGCATACAAACAAAAAGTAAAATATACAAGCTCCATGGGTAGTGGAGCCATGCTTTGGTGTCTCTCCTCATCCCCATACTCCCCCACCACACACACATGCGCTGCCCCGTCACGACCACCAGAGAGACTGACAAAGTCATCTCCTCTGGACCTGCATTCAGACTTCAAAGAAGCTGGGGAGAAGGACGGGAATGGGTCGATGTATTCTCCCCCCGTTATTGCTACAAACAATTATACTGTTACAAATGATTAATAATGCTTTGGCAGTGCCTGGTGGAAATGGAGAGTCAGAAGCACCCCCTCTCCCTTACACAGGAGCATATTTGAAAATTACATTATGAAAGTGGAGAAGGTGGGTCAGCATAGACGGACAAAACAAGTCATGTTATGACTTGCCCCTCATAGAAACAATACAGAGATTGAGGCCTCCCAGGTACAAGTTGACATATTGAAACAAAGAAAGATTAATAGTTAAACTGTACCAGACCTAGATGAGCAGTGGTCCACGACTAGTCAAAGATCTGTATGCCCCCATAGAAGATTAATGGTAGAGATAGCCCTCAGCAAAAGTCTAAAACAATTCTGGGTATGACCTCCCCTGGGAACAGAACGATACAAAGTATTGTACCCATTCTTTACAGTTATGGGGGAATAACATGTAGCCTGCCAAAGTCACAAGACTATTGTTACTTCTTTATGAGCTGGTTGCTTAGACAACCTGAATGTAACCTGAAAAAAGTATAAAAGCTAATGCAGTTTCACTATTAAAACGAGTCCAGATTCATCCTCCAATAGAGTGTGGTGTCTATCTGTTCTCCCTTGCCGACTCCTGACCCACCTGGGAGGTTGCCTTCAAGACCCCTGACCCTCCTGCTGCTTGTCCACTGAGTGGTCCGCGGCACACACACACACACACACACACACACACACAACTTCTCTCTTAAAAAAAAAAGAAAGAGATTTAAATATAGTTTCTGCTACTGTGAAGGTTGTGACACTTTGAAGGCCAGTTGACACAGAAAGTTAAGTCAGTCACTTCTAGGAGCTTAAAGTAGATTCAGACTGACAACCAGTAAGAAATCAAGACCTCGACTCCATAATCTCAAGACTATGAGTTCTGCCCCAAACCTTATATGCCAACAGGAAGACCCTGAGCCTCAGATAAAAACCACAGTCTCAAGAAACACCTATATTTCCATCTAGTGAGAAACCCTAGAGAAAGATAAGACTATTTTTATTTAGAACTCCTGGCCCAAGTAAGTGGTAGATAATGTACTTATGCTATTTCAAGTGATTAAATGTGTAATGTCTTGTCATGGGGTCACAGAAAACTAATATAGTGCTAAATGATCAGCCAAGAAAATATTTGCCATCCACAGTAGAGATAAAATCAGAGTTGATATTCAACTTGTTTAACAAGTACTTCTGTACAAGCATACAAATCAAAATGGACACTGGCTCCAGACAATTTACATGGGGCACGAAAATAAATTACAAGCCCTACCTTAGTAGGTAAAACCCTTCTACAAATTAATATGGACAAGAAAAACTCATTTGTAAAATAGAAAAAGGATGTGATCACTTTAATGGGGAAATCCAAATGGCCAGCAGACATATGAAACATTGAACATCTCATTAATGAATAAAGACAATGAAGTACTAACATCCTGTGTCTATAACAATCTTGCACATTTAAAAGAATGACTTCATTCCAAAACAACTATTATTTGGCATGATAATTTTATTTTTTATTTATTAGATTTACCTACTCATTTCACAAAAGAGAGAGCTCACAGCATCACTTAAGCACATGGGGTACAGGGAATGAAAACCCAGGACCTCATGCATGCAAGTCCTACATTACAGCTGTTTTGGCCATCTCCCCAGGCACATTAGCATATGTTACAGTGCATTATGTAGAAGCTATAACCTAAAACCACTAACTTTTTCCAAAACAGAGACCTCAAATCTCATCTGTT